>NC_064045.1:6970997-7270997 GCF_932526225.1 Nematostella vectensis | reverse complement strand
TGGAATATCCACTAGGATAGGAAACATCTCAGTTCCAGAAATGACACTTCCTTGGATCACTTCCAGCAAAGCATTGTTGTCCAAAAATAAATTACTTGTGTCTAGAGTATCTTCAACTTTTGCAAGTTCTCCAAGGGAGTCAGGGTCCACAAGCGATGGGTCAAATGAGTTGAAGTTGAATTTGTCTGTGAGCCAATCTCCTTCAAGCAGTTGTTCACCACCATCTGAAATGGTTAACAGCAAAGTTTAGAACATCTTTATAGCCTCCACTGTTTTATAGCCTTAACGATTTACCAAGTGTGATGCAAGGAGATGTTGCTTCAGAATGACGCAACGGTAATTAGAAATGCTTTAATAAGTTCACTACTATACAAACTGCTAGCTCAGCAAAACATTTGCTGACTCATTATTTTAGAGAGGGGGGAGGAGGGGTAATTAATAGTTCGATCGAATTTTAAGACAGTAAATCATGACAACACTAAATTGGATTAATAATAATAATAATAATAATAATAATAATAATAATAATAATAATAATAATAATAATAATAATATCTATAATTTTTGTAATACCTTGAGCTGTGAAGTCCAGACCGTCGAGGTCTTGCAGCTCGCCATCATTTGCGCTCTTCAAATCATGTACAAACACGTCATCGTTCCCATCTATAACAGGGAAGGGCTCGAAAAACTCTAGCTCGTCAAGAGCCAGAAAACTGGGGATCTCTGTAACTTTGTCCATCTTGCGTCGTTTTTCGTATGTTCTCGCCATCGATAATAAATGTGTAGGCAATATGTAGCCGAGCGTAGTGTAGAGGTCTGAAACAAAAGGTAGATCGCATCAGACGGGAACAACATCGAGACGATTTCTCTTACCGCGGTCAAATTTGTACGCAATCAATGTACGAAAAGAGCGAATTGGTCCGGCTTTAATTCTTCAAAAAGACGATATTCAAAACAGCAAAACTGCGTTTCGTGGGCTTTTAGGTAACGATTTCGTAATTTTGGAATGTTTCTAATATATTTTTACTAGCCACGAGGTTCGGATCGGTCCCGAGTTTCTGTTACGGGTTTTGAACTTTCTTTTCAAATTTTCGCTTTGTTTTCGATTCGATTGCCGAGTTTTTGATCACAGAATATAGCAGAATCTTCAGTAAATCGAATAATACTTACGCCATGGTTGTAGAAGTGCAGGTTTTAACAGCACGAGTGAGCATTAGCCGCGAAAATACTTCTCACACCGCCATTTTGACTGGGATGATGAAATCTGCGGCGAAAAAACGTGGCATCGGTCTTCTACTCTAGGACTGACGCAAGAGCTGCCAAATATGGAACTGATGTCATTTTGAACCAATCATGAATGAGATTTAGAATACAACAGCCAATCATAGCAAGGGAAATATATTAGAAAACCAGTTTTCAGAACCGGTTTACCATGGCTTTTTTGGACCTTGGACTTCATGTTTTTTGCAAGCACCCACACACACGACAAGTGGCTTTGGGGGAGGGGGGGGGGTGGGGGGTTTGAAGGAAAGTATTACTTTTTCCTTGCTTTTGTAAACTTTTTTATAGAAAGTAATGTAAAAGGAAAACGTTAACATTACGTGTACTTTTTATACGTTTTATTATTTAGACTATCTAGCAAACAACAATATTTTTGCTTTTTTATATGTTACGCTTGAGAGATCACAGAAAAAAAAAACACAAGGCCTTTCCTCGCAAAATATAACTCCCGCCTAAATAGGAATCTACACATAAACTGTCGGTTCTTCAATATGGACAACCACAGTACTAAGAGCACAGGGATTATAATCTGCCGTCTCTGTAGCAGTGTGATCCATGATGTTATGAGGTTCATTTTCTAAGTTAGAATCTAGATGGGAAGTCTCGTCTCTCTTGTCTCGCTCGACAAAACACTCTTGCGGAAGGGATGTGTTCGACAATAGCTCAAGATTTAAACTTTGCGATGGTGCCTCCGTCTCTGTATCAGTACATTCACTTGTACCACTCTGCGAAGTCCCACCATTATCACCAAACCTTTTCATTCGTTTAAAGCGTCGTAACAAGGAAACTGCCCATGGCTTTCCAATGTCTAAATCGCCTCCATTTTCTACGAGCCGCGTTCGATCCTCCGCTTCGACGATAGCTTTGGCGACTGCCTTTACAACAGTACTATTAATAATGCCTCCAGAATCGCGAATAGTGTCTAGATAAGCCATAACTTTAATATCTAAGTCCATTAGTTTGAGCGGCCGTCCTCTTGGTTTACAAACAATAGCTTTCACAACATTTGCGCTCACATCCTTTGAGACACCAGAGTCTTCGCAAGCTTTGTGCTCACTTAGAAGTTTCTTGACTTTATCGCGGAAGTTTCTAACTGTAGATTCACTAAGCGTCGGGAATTCGTTTTTGTATAAACGAACCGCTTTAGCAGTACCATTTTCAAGAGCATAGTGACCTATTTCGGCTCTTTGTTCCGGTGTAAATCTGTGGTAGGGGCCTTTGCGCCTACTCGCTTCTACTGCGGCTTCGACGCGTTTGTTTATATTCTCCAGGTTCTCGTCTGTTATATTAGTTTTAGCTTCGGAAAGTGCGCCCAAGGCCTGCGCAACTACAGAAGCCATCCTTACGTAGCGTTGTCGAAAAGGATCAACAATATATGGTGTTTTTTATTGGGAGTACATTTGCAAATTTTGGAACGAAGTCTTGTTATTTCAACCAATCACATAGGGTTTAATGTTTACGTCATTTTAATTTTGCGGAGCAATAAAATGCTCGGGCGCGCTCGGAAATTATTTACGCGCGCAGAAAGCAAATCAATTCTGGATGATCAAAGTGTCGTGGAATCACAAGGTTCGTAGCCCCGATAAGTAGCGTATATTTTCTAGTTTGCGTAGAGCGCTAAAATGAAAACAGCTTGTGTGCGCCCAGCAAAAGGAACCGAGAATCGCGGGACTTCTTTGGGACTACAAGTAAAAGTTTTCGGGAGCCGAGAAAAGTCCCCGAGCAGTTAATGGGCTCTAAAAGTTTTCGGAAGTCTCGGAAAATTGGCGCCTGGTCGCTTACGAGAGCTCTAAAAGTAAAAAAAATAACTTCTTGAAATTGTCTTTTTGTGGGTTACCTGTGGGTTTCCCTTAAGGCATTATGGGAATGTTTGTCCGCCATTATTGTTCGATCGCGTGGTGAAAATCTTAGCTGGCTTTTTATCGACCTGAATTTATTTTGTTGTTGTGGTTTGGATTTCCAAACAAGTATAAACTACTAAATCTTGAAGTATTTTTGCGAACATTACTCGGAATTTATCGCTAGACCGCAAGCATTCGACAAGACGTTGAACTGTTTAAAATGTTTCGACCGTTGGTAGTTTCCATGTGAGCTGGGGAAAAGTGTCTTCCGGTATTTTGAAACATATGTTTTTTTATTTGAGTGTTCTAACTTAAATCGGCAGTGATCCATACAATTTGATGTAATCTTAAGCATCTAAACCAAGAAAACAAAGGTTTGCGTATTGAATTTGTGCCATGTCGAGCTGTGAAGTGATGAGTGGTCGGGTCGAGTCTTTTTCCAAGGACGCCGCTATATCAAGTAAACTGGCCGGCGATTTGGACTCCAAGCTTGTAACTTCATCCAAACAAGTGTTACTACAGAGGATAGAATTCAAACCAGCATCTAAACCGGACGAACAATACGAAAAACTAAAGCAAAAGTATAAACCTTTGAATTCTGGATCGAATTATGGACAAATTAAATCGAATTTGTTAACAAATGGAAAGGTTGATGCATCTGATAGTATTCCTTCACCCAAGTTTGTTCTGTACCCAATTGACAAGATCAACACTCAGTGGACCAGGGTCCGACGCATGGGGCCGGGCCTCAGTAACCTTGGCAACACTTGTTTTCTGAACTCTGTGGTACAGGTGTTAACATACACTGCACCCCTAGTCAATTATCTGGCTACACAAGAGCACACCAGGGAATGTAAGTATAGTGGTAGTGTTGTCAGGGGTGGGGAGGGGGGGGCTGCAAATTCTAACCTCTCATCTGGTGGTGTACATACAAGTTGGAAATGCCCCTCCACTTCAATAGTAAAGAGGTGTAGTATATTTTGCTGAACTAGCTGTAAATAGCTTACTGGAAATGCTATCCTACTTTAAAAGGTCCAGTATATTTCACTGAGCTTATATTACTACAAACGAAATACTTTGTAAATAAATTCTGACATTTCTTAAATTAAAAAATATTAAAATTGTAAGGTTGTGTTAGCTTACATTTTGTTTATATTTTGCCTAGTGGTTCCTTGCATAATACAAAACAAAATAATCTTAGTATTTTTGGTAGATGATTCGTTCTTGAGATATGATTGAGCAAAGTTGCAATAGATCATGAAAAAGGTAGCATATTTTGCCCAAATTGGGCAACTTTAGACAAGTTGAAAGTCTTACAATTTGCAATATTTCAAGAACACAGTATCTACAAAAAAATACTAAAGGTTATTTTATATTTTACAATAAACATCTATGCAAAAAATCAAGCGAATAAAAGCTAACAGAACCTTGCAATTTGGACTTTGCCATTTTTTGCTCCTGTCACTAAACCATGTTTGTTGAATAAAAAAAAGTAAAATGGCTTGTTAACAAGAAATTTATATTAAAAAATGGTAGTACTGATTTTACATTAGGCATACCACCTAGTGTAGCTTTACCAGAGCTTTTCTGTATTTTTTCCAGTCATACCAGTTTCCTCCAAACATGATCACTGCACATATTGTTTTGCTACAGTATATCAAAATCAGTTTGAATTGAATTTAAATCAAACTTTTGAAAGCAAACCATTTTGGAAAATAACGATAAAAGCATCTAAACTAATAATGATTCTATCAAATACCATAGCTGTAGGCAGTAAGTACTATATGCTGATATTACTGTATGTTTTATTGTGTAACAGGTCAAATGGTTGGGTTTTGCATGATGTGTGAGCTACAACGACACATTTTGAGAACCTTCAATCACCAGCAAAATGAATCAATAAAGCCTCTTTGCATCATACAACGGCTGAGGAGTAAGTTAATCTATTCTAATGTATACAAAGTGCGACCTGTACAATTTGGCACTATTGCATGAAAAACCACACTTTTCCACCTTTTCAAACTTTTTCAGCACTATCTTAGACAATACAATGATAATATTCGCAGTACTTCCTAAAACTTGCCAAAATAAAGAGAATTATTGGCATAAATCTATTGTATTTATTCCTATTTGTAGATATATCATGCATGCTTTATCTATTGTTCTGTTTTTACACTGTAGTTACTGTATAGCATGCATGTTTTATCTAATGTACTTATTCCTGTGTGTAGGTATAGCAAAGCACTTGCGATTTGGACATCAGGAGGATGCCCATGAGTTTCTGCGATATGTCATTGACGGAATGCAGAAGAGTTGTCTTGCAGGACAACCAGAGAAGTGAGTGTACAGTTGAACCTAAATTTTACGATAACTTTTATTTTACGATGACGTTCCTTTCTCCCAGCGGAAATACAGTGAAATGTATGAGAAATTACCTCGATCTAACGATATTGGATACAACGATATTCTTGATTTTATGATGCAAATCTGTTCCACCAAGCGTAATTCTGACCTCGATACAACAATATTGATGATTCTGTCTATCAACAAAGAGAGAAAAACGTAAGACACCACACACGTACAGTACAGTTAATCCATTTTCTTGACTTGACAGACCTTGTTAAATGCAGGTTTCAGTTAACAGAGAGTAACTGTACAGTCTTAAACAGAGTACAATTACATTATTATTATTTTGTAAAAGTTGATAATTAACCCAACCTCGTTACAACAATATTTTCACTGGATTTTCCTTTATATCATAAAATCGGGGAACTCTTTCTAACGATACCTCGAATTTAAGATACATTTTCTTTCTCCAGACTCCAGAGTTACATCGTTAAATCCAGGTTCCACTGTACCTGATAAAATTAATCACTATAGAATGTGTTGGTGTCTGTATAGTGGGACCCTACAGTACATGGTCCCAGTATGTAGAGACTAACCTTGAGCTCCCTCTCTGAAAATAATATTTGGTGTTTAGGTTACTCAGGACTGGCTTTTTTTTACAGTGAGGACACAGAAAGTGGGCCATGCTGAACAACTTTGACCAATCAGATTGGGCTTGAACACCATAAACATTTTGAAAAATAAGATCCAGTCAATCAGTTTAGGGTGTTCCCACGCTCAATCGACAGATAAAAATGGTCGACCTTACGTACAAGGTCAAAGAAACAATGTCCGGTGTTTCTCATTGGCTGAACTTTTTTGTTTCAAAATGTTTACAGTGTTCAAGCCGATTCTGATTGGTCAAAAGTGTGTCCTCACTGTAAGTCTCTTCTATTCTAGTTGTTTTGAATCCTGAGAATTAGAGGTAAAAGGGTTCCACTGTACTGGTTGTATAGCTCAGTACCTTATGTAGTCCTTACCAGTAGTCCCAGGTGTTTGTATGTTGGTTTCTGAATGGGTTTTGTGTTGCTGTTAAAGGAGTTGTAAAGTCAAAGGAAACCATCTCCCTGAACGCACAGTGAAATTAAACTCTTTGGATGGTTTGATGTTATTTGCTTTAGAAAAAAAGTTTTCATTGTTTCTTGCTCTTTTTCAGAATGGATAGATACTCTAAAGAGACAACTATTGTCCATGGAATATTTGGGGGATATTACCGCAGTCAAGGTAGGGTAACCATCATTGACTTATAAAATGAGAAGTGTAGAAGAACACTCTTAACATGTTTAAACATGGAAAATCAGTCTTTGTACTTTAAGCTTTCAAAGTGGCTCTCGCAATTCATGTGGGTTAGCTTATTTGTTACATTGTATGGCACAAATTGTCTGCGCTGATAAGTGTAACATGATACAGTACTTATCAGTACTAACAGGAACTGATCAGACTAGGTAAATACAATTGAATACTGTATATAGGCACACTTCTGGCTAATAGCTTGGCTTGTCCAGGTCAACTGTGTGATGGACACTAGGTAATATGTTTTTTTATTGGATGAATTTAATAAATATTATACATTTCCTTGTAGAATATCAAGTATCTAAGACTTTTATCTAATGTTTTTTTTTTTCTATTTAAGTTTCTGCAAACTTCAAACGTGCACTTGCAACTTGCACTTTTTTAATCTTTTAGTCACCAATTTTCTAAGGGTTTGACCCTTGAACAACGACCAACAAAGGAAGATACCCTATTAGTTTAAATAGACCAGGACTACTGTATGATTGTTCTGATAACAACATGGTTGTTAATAATCTGTGAATGTCCAGTATAAGCTGTGCAACATTTCTATGATGCTTCCTTTATCACTACAAAATTATATAATGTAGGTATTGTAAGTTGGCAGGAATAATAATATAACTAGAAAGACTGCAGACAAGCTCCAGGAAAAACTAGATGCTTAAAAAACTAGATGCTTAAAAGCCTGTATCTATCCAAACTTTTGACCAGAGACCAACCCAGAATTGTTCTGTGTGGCTTTCTCATCCCTCACAGTTCAGTGCCTCAAATGCCATAACACGTCCAACACATTTGACCCTCTGATGGAAATCATGGTTGACATCAAGCACAGTCCATCAGTGGTACGAGCAATTCAGCGAATGTGTAAGGCGGAGCTGCTTGACGGAGACAACCTATACCAGTGCCCAAGGTAAGGGAGTCTACACATGTAAAGAGCCGCATTTGCCCTATTTGAGCATGCATCCCCCTTTGAGTGCCACTCCCTGTTTGGATACTGTCAGCTTCCTCTCTTCAATGGAGATGCTTTCATCAGAGGACAGCTCTCATGTTGTAACAGATATACTATGTATATCTTCCCAAAACCCTGCCTTTTTCCCACTTCAACCCTTGTAAGCTAATGCTGACTGTTCCATCAGATATTTCTTTTGTTTTAGGCTGCCTTATAAGCAGACTGTCTGTTTATTATACATGTATCAGGGGAGGTAGGCAACAAAATTGGGTTCTGTCCACAAAATATTTTAGGGTTCAAGTCCAGAACATCTTGTCTCAACAGTCGTTACAATGGTGGTATGCATCTCCCCCTAAAAATTGGGTGTTCAATTACTTACAATACAGTACAGACTGAAAGTATCTTAACATTTTCCAATCTTGGTTGTGCGTGTGCGTGGGCAGCGGTTAACACACTTTTACTGCATGGAAAACTAGTAAAGTCCACTCAATGTGTGGCATGTATGCATGTGGAAAAGTTACATGTTGTTTACTGTAGGTGTAAAAAGAAAGTCCCAGCTCACAAGCAAGTTCTTATTCATCGCCCACCTAACATTCTGACAATTCAACTGAAAAGGTACAGTTCCCTATTTAGATTTGTCCCAAGATAATGGATCTACAATATATCTCAAGAAGGTTCCTACTTTAGCTTCCATCCATCAACGAAAACAACAGGGAGAGAAGCACACTAAAGAGGGTTTATTAGGTGAACATTTCTGCCATGTTAAAGCTGGGTTTGTTTGTAGAGAATAAATAGCACCCCCTTTATTTAAGTACATACTCAGGGGCGTAGCCAAGGGGTGGCCATTTTAGCAGCCAAAAATACAGTAAATGTATGAGACATTATCTAAAATACAGAAGAAAATGCCTTGAAAGTCCCTATTGGGCCCCCTCCTGTTAAAAATCCTGGCTATGCCGCTGATACTTAATATGTGTATGTAATAATGTATGGGTACAATACCTGTAAAATACAGTATGTCCACACTGAACAGCAAATTAGTTCCAAGTACAATTCCTATTATCTGTTGAATGTTAATGTTTACTGAAGAATGAATATTTTGTAATTCCAGGTTTGACTATCATCACATGTTTGGAGGCAAAGTTTCGAAGGAAATTACTTACACGGAACACCTTGATCTCCGACCCTTTATGACCAACCCAAAGGTACTGAAAAATGCAATGTTAAGATGTTTGAACAGGCATTTTTAAAACCCTGAATTTGCTTTACAATGACAAAAGAAACTAATTTATTTATAGCTCATAATTTTTAGAACAATTTTTCCACACATTTTGCAGTCTTGTAGCCAGGGCTTGCAGTGGTGGGTGCTCAGTCAAAGGTATTATGCCAAACAAGAGTTGTGCATGTCATTTTTTTGGTGCCGCCACCTTGTGCATGTGATTGGTTGGTGCCACCATTGCCGTTTGCCTTTATCCTGATCTGTACAGTCTCAGACTTGTTCCCATACGAAATCCTCGATATCTCTAGCAAATCAGCATTGGAAACAATCTATAACTGTCAATATCTGAACCTCCCTTGTTTGTGCCAGCAGTGCATAATGCTTTCGCAGTCATTGTAGACATTGACGCTTCTGTGAAGGATATATGATCTCACAGTGTTAACTTCTGTGATTTCTTTGTGTTCAGGGACCCCCTCTGAAGTACAAGCTGTATGGTGTGCTGGTACATTCTGGGTATTCCTGCAACTCAGGCCACTATTACTGCTATGTGCGTGGCTCTAACGACTGTTGGTACAACATGAATGATTCAATGGTAAGTGAGACTTAAACACTTCCTCTCAGTACCTGGAAATGTTTTGTAAGTCTCATTGAAAAAGGTATGCACCTCATCCTCACAGTATCATTTTTTTGAATTGGAAAATCATTTTGAAAAGTAAGGAACCGACAACCATTGAAATCATCATCGCTTCTTAAAGCTGCAATGTCACAGTTTGCTTCAAATCGATGATGTAGCGATCTCTTATGATTTTTAGCTAAAATGTGAAAACTATTTCATAATTGTAAAAACAGTGTGTCTACTGGAAGTCTTTTTGAGGATGTGATTGATAATTTAGAGCAGATGGCCTGTTAATTAGCGCAGATTCTAATAGATTTTTTAGTCCCTTGTTTGTTGAGGTTTCTGTCAGCCCTCTGGAAGTAAACTGGCGACAATGCGGCTTTAAGTGTCAATTCACAGGTTTCCTTTATGTTGCTTATGTATAACGTCTCACTCATAGTTTCTCTAATTGTGAATATTGTAAGTTACTGTATTTCCCCTGTTCCAGGTTCGTCAAGTTGGACTCAATACAGTCCTTGCTCAGCAAGCCTACCTGTTGTTTTACTCAAGAGTCAAAGCACGCCAAACACCAGAGGCGAGTATTTGCTACAGTATGGTTGGGCATAGACGTATGCACATATCACAAATAACATTGTAATCTATGTGTCGAAATCTGCACTGCATTATGATGAACTTTTAGTGGTAACATCTACAGTCCTTAGAAGCTCTCAAATACTTTCCAACTTGTCTGATGATCAAATATTGCTTCTTAATGCTTGCTTCTTATTCTCTAGCCTGCTAGCCGCCTGCTAGCCGCCTGCTAGTCTCATTGTGGGTTATTCCGCCTTCGCGCGTGCACAGGGTTCCCAATATTCGAAAATAAAACATTTCCGAATACCCCACAATGACAGCCGGCGCTAGCAGGCTACTTATTCTCAGGTTGCCATGAACTTGTTTCATTTCGTTTTTAATTTGTGCCAACAGTAGAACATTTTAATAACCATAGACCTTTTGCCACTCCCTAGATAAGGAAAGTCAATCAAATGCCGACAAAATCCATGAGTTCTGCCACCACTCCGCTATCCCCAAAAGTCATTTCAGAAAATGGTAAGTTAACACCATTTGCAATTCTAAACAGCCACCTCAGATGAAGTCTTTGACTGTGAATGCTCTTCTGCCAATTTAATGTGATGCCTCGCAGACAGCTAATTTTAAAGTCTTACAAACAAAATTTCAATCAGTTAAGCGCCTAGAGTTTTTATCAGCTACTGTATTTTGTTAACATTTTGGATTACAAAAACCATTCTCTATCCTGTACAGAAAGGATAATGATAGTTAACATATTTAAGATTGGCAGCTTTTTGTGTTTGACGGATGAGTATTTTTTTTTTTAATGATAGCATATTTTTTAAAGATAGAATAAACAAAAAACAATGTTTTCGAACTTCAGATATGGGAACACCCGTATCGAGGCATCCCAAGCAGCAATCAGTTATCCAAACATCTACAACCACCAAGCCGACACCCACCACAGCAAATGGACAGCCCACCCCGACACCTCTTACCCCTGCCACACAAAGACCAAAGCTCTCATTTTCTCTAAAAGCCAAGGGTCCAGGAGCTTTGGAAACTCTTGTTAAGGAAAGGGAACCCATGGTGACTACAGAAACTCCCAAACCAGCAGAGGGAAAAGAGAAAACGAACTCGCCGCCAACCTCGCCGCCGACATTGAAAGAAAAAGAAGAGCATATATGTAGTGAGAACGCAAACCAAGAGGAGAGAAATGAAATAAAGGTCAAGTCGACTGGTAAAGTAGAAAAAGTTGTGTCTCCTTTGAAAGAAGTAAGCCGTGTCTCGCCACAGAGGATCAAGTCACCTCCCAGGGTGGAACCCGTCCCAGTGAGTGTACCTATGAGGAAGGATAGGGAGGGTTCCCCACTGAAGAGGCCACGCCCTACTCCTTTATTTATCCCAAGGTCGGTGCAGGCAAAAAGGGCAAGCAAGAGCGCAACAGTGACTGATGCGACCATAGCTCAACTTGAAGGTGAGTTGCCGCTGTAATTTATGTGAACAAATCTCACTTGAAGGTTGGAAGTAACTTAAGGTTTTGGTAAAGATAAATTTGACACCACTGTTTGTTTTTGTGGATTTTGCAAAACCTGTATCAATAGTTCTTAAACTTTATTTTTGGAAAAAAAACTTTTTCCATAAATCGCATTCTAAGACGGCTAAAATGGGCCTTTGCTGTTTCCCTTGACCTGTTGACCGTGAATTCACGCCAAATCTTTGACTTTTCTAGCGTATTATTTTAAGGCGAGAACTCGAGCTTGTCGGGCGTAACCTCGCGACAGGTTTTAAGATATCGCCTTCAAATTTTCGGTATCAGGTAGATAATTATGCCATGCCATAAAGTGTGTGAGGAATTTCGATTTCCGACTGAAAATCGCATTTATAGCACTTTTCGTGTCCAAATTTCGCCAGAAATGAGAGTTCCATCCTTGATTCGTGATATTTGTTGACAGTGTCAAATAACAAAAAGTCCTCACATACTATGGTAGATCATCTATCTTTCATTGAGATGCATTTACGTGCGCTCTAGAGTAAACTCCGTACTTTTGAGTTTGCGGCCTCAAAACTTAAATACGGAATTAGCTATTGCAAAATTAAAACTTGCAGGAGATACAGTACCGCTCTCGAACATGTGGACATGTTCGCGAAATTGTTCACGAAATTCGCGAACAACGTTCGCGAACAGCTGATGTTTGCGAACACAGTGTTCGCAAACAGACCGGGACAAACCGTTTGACAAACGGGAACTCGTACCGTGTAACCGAAGACTTACAGTACTGATAGTCACTTAAAATGCATACAGGAGTTCTGCAAGCGATTTAAATAAATTGTTCGTGTAAAAGTCAGCTGAGAAAATCATCGAAGAATATCAAGCGATCGGCATTCCTTCCCCAAACTAATTCTCCCGTGTCTAATACAAGTTTTTGTCAAATAAATGGCTTCCCAGTGTTCAAAAGTCTTCGCTAGCAGTTTTCACACATTCGAAAATCTTCGAAGAATATCAAGCAATCGGCATTCCTTTCTCAAACTAATTCTCATGTGTTTATTACATGTCTTTGTCAAATAAATGGCTTCCCGCTGTTATTAAGTCTTTGCTAGCAGTTTTCACACATTTCGAAAATCTTCGAATAATATCATTTTTTCTCAAGATTTAACCTATATTCTGTTCTCAGTAATTCTGCAATCGGTTTTGATAAAATCAAAATAAACCACTGGGGACTTAATAAATCGTCTGACATTCATTGAAGGTACTTAACAATACACATGTAAAGCACTTGATTAGATGCCTTTCCCTGTTGTGCCTTCCACACCAGTATAACTGGTCAAAGTTACTGCACAACTGAAAGTACGGTTGGGGGTGCTTAACTTGAAATACTGGCTCTCGAGATTTATATCGAATGCCGAAAAGAGTTTCTTCGTAGACAATTCTTCATAGATTTGCATCAACCATTGTACCGTCAACTCTGTCGTTAGTGGATACTTGACCGATTTGTTTGCTGTACTGCTATGCGCTTATGATTCTTTGCCGAGTACCATACTTAAATCTTGTGGGTATTGAATTTTTCAGAGGACATGATAAACAAAGAGATTTTAACATCGCCAATGAAATCCACTACACCGTGGAAAATAACCCCCAAGACCCCCTGCGAGACAACATTTGGCCCGATGTCCCCTCCCCCCACGGGCACATTTGTCCCTCAGCAGTCACCACAGTCGGATGTTAGCGGCGCTTCAAGCATTGTGGGTAAAACTGGTGAGTGGGCTGTTATGGATAAGTTGACTCCTACACTTGGTCCCAAGCTCCCGGAACGGCAGCACGCGGGCTGGCTTGTCAGTCCGAAGGCTGGGAACGGCAGGAAAGGGATGTGGCTGGACACAACCGGAAACGAGAAACAAAATGAGGAGGTGAACTGGGTCGAGGCAAAGTTTTCCAGTGATGACGAGGATAGACAGATGGAAAAGAAAAAGCGGAAGAAGGAAAAGAAAAGGAAACGGAAGCATGAGCAGCTAAGCTATTCTGACTCAGAAGAGGAGAAACGTCTGACAGACGATGATATGCTCAGCTCCAACAAGGAGAACAAGAAACGAAAGAAAAAGAAGAAAGAGAAGGAAAAGAGCAAGCAATCAGAAGATAAAATGAGGCTTCTAAGTGATTCACCAGGCGATTCAGATAGTAGTAGCTCTAGGGACCGGAAGCGGAAGCACCGGCACAACGACGATGTCACAGACAAGAAACCGCGCCTTGTGGACTACAGTAGTGCAGACTCCAGTGACCATGACAACGCTGCTGACAATAAAGGCACTGAGCCAAGGACAAGCCAAAGCAGCGCAACAAAGAACAGAGGTATGCTTAAACACAATGATCAAGATTGTGCTTAGCCAGACTTACAGGTTTCTCTGGATTTTTCCATATCATAGAAATGTAACAAAATGACTACTATAAAATATTATGTTCATAGCTTGTCCTATGTGTATGGGACTTCAGATTTCTTCATCTTTTGCACCCCCTAGCACCACCTGTTGTCATCCACGAGGGTGAGAGCAAAGTAAACAAGCCTCGCGGGGGACGATGGGATGGAACACGTGACTCGTCCGTGGTCGCTGAGCTGTTGAAGAGTGGTGGGGGTGTGACAGGATATGGGAACTCAGGTAACCGAGCTGTTCAAAAGTAGCCGGTGTGTGGGGGGAAGGGGGGGAATGGGAGTGTGTAAAGGTGGGTTGTGGTGTGGGGAGATACGAAATTTTTAAGTTTGAATAGTGAAAAGTCTGCCAAGGAAAAGAGTTTTGTAAGGTTAGGGTGGTGGTGGTGGTGGGGGGGGGGGGTGATATGAGATGTGTAAGTTTGGGGGGAGGGTGGTGGTAAACGATTGTTTGGACTGTAATGAGTTTGTCAAGGAAAATAGGTTTTTGGGTGTGGTGGTGGGAGATATGAGATTTGTCCAAACGACTGTTTGGACCGAGATAATGATCTGTCAAGGAAATAAGGTTCGTAAGGGTGGGGTGGGGGTAAGGGATTTGAGATGTGTATGGTCGGGGTGAGGGGTTGAGGGCATATGCCTGTTTGACTTTTGATACGTTACGCCCAACAGTGACTTCATGGGATGGAGAGAGAAGCGCTGTTGATAGTTCTGCTCATGCGGAGGACAAGAGGAGAAGAACACGACGAGATTCCTGGGATGAGGAGCTCGACAAGGGAAAGGTAGAGGATGGAATAACATGACTATGTTATTGTCATCATCATCATCATCATTATTATCATCATCATCATCAAAGAAATCATCATCACTGTCATAATCATCATCATTGTTGCCAGAACTATCATCAACTTCACCATCACGTCATTTTTAGCATTATGCACGTTGATAATGTCATTAACCCGATCTTCAGGTGAAGAAAATCAAGGACAAGAGTCAACACGAACGAAGGTTGTCAGAAAAGAACAACCCTTTCCAGAGAGAACATGAAAAGAGAAGTAAAAAGGTAAAACTATACTGAAATTCTACAATACAGGCACCATCTAACTTGACAACAGCAACAAAAGCGACTTCTTAACAACAAAGCCGTAGCAGCACCATGAAAACCCAATAGCGGTAGTATCATCTCATCCAGTTCATAATCTCGCAAGTTCTCCTGTTAGCACTCACACACTCTTATATTTTGTCACGTGCTCCTGTTAATAATCACGTCTTGCGTCACGTGCTCCTGTTAACACTTACGTCTTGCGTCACGTGTTCCTGTTAACACTCATGTCTTGTGTTATGTGCGTTGCGTTACAGAGTGGCCTAGAGCGCGTGACCAGTCACTTCTCAAGACGGCATTCCACCCACTCCACTCACTCGCGGTCCCATTCCAGTCGAGGCTATCGCCGCTTTTAACACAAATCTACCGATGAGCACCAGCTGAAAATCTCGCCCACCATTAGACGGTAGTCTGGACATAATATGCAGTGGCCCAATCCTCAGTCACCAAGGGGAATTAAAGCGAGAGCAAAAACTGGGAGTTGAAGGGGGGACAGAAGATGGGATTACAAGAAGAGATAGACAAAGAAACATTTCATTCTTTCCCATTCTATTACCGCTTTTAAATAGAGTTCTGTTATATCGCCCCTTCTCCTATTTTTCTTGCACCTCGTCCTCGTTGCTTTTATATTGTAAATACGTTGAATCGACATAGTCATACGCATAAAACTATTTCAAAGCATTCCTTCTGGGGTGCCCTGAATATAAGGCGTCGGAAATGCCGCGTAGGCACGGGAAGAAAAACAAAAGAAAGCGGCTAGGGCCTATATCTTTTGTTTATAATTTTCCATCCTGACGCCAGGAGATATCCTACGCAGTCGCTGCGACCTTTCTCTTAAGGCCGATTTAGACAGCACGAGTTAGCCATATGCGACCTGCCTACGACATGTCATAGCCCTGAATCACACACTACGACTTTCGTACTCGAGCATCGTAGTGGAGTCGTAGGCTGATGTACACTCTGCGACTCGAGTTGTAGAGGTGTTGCGGGCAAGTCTCATACAACTAAATCCTGCTGCTTAAATGAGCCTTTACAAAAGAGGTCGAGGTGCAGCATTAACTCGATTCCATCATTGAAAAATAGGTTTTGCGAGTACAAATTCAGCCTCGTTTCCTTGTATTTCGCAAAGAACTTTAATTGAATTGGTCCAAGTGGACGATTTTAATCATTACGTTCATTGAGGGCAGGTTATTTGTGCAACCTTTTTAATTTCGTTTTTTTTTTTCCATCCTTTGGTACCCAGAGCGTCGCGGTCAACGTAACGAGGAGTGAGATCGAGTCGGGGGGGAGGGGGGAGAGAAAGGAAGGAGTTCTCTTCTCTCACGCCCGTACCCCTTCTCTTTCCGCCGGCCTTGCTCCTCCTTGTTCTCGCGCCTGTGACCTCGACGCCCTGGGTTTCCGAGGATGGGTATATTCTCAATTGTAAATATTTATATATGCCTTCAAGCTACCATACCATATACTTGAAATATGCCATTCTTGCACAGCATGCAGAGTTTATTGAAAGATATCCATTATGTACTAGTTATCTAAACTTTATATCCTTGTACCTTGTATTATAACAACTCATTTCCTATAAAACTGTCTTGTCAACAACGCGTTTTTACCCCTTCCCAGGTAGAACGAACCATTTGACATTTTGATATTAAACGGGGGAGTAGCTGTTTTTATTTTTGGCTCGATATTTTTCTGCTCTTTTCTGTTTTGCTGCATCCAAAGGATGTGGCAATTTATTTCTATCTTTGCTTACGCATTTTCAAGGACCTAAGCGTTGCTCGATTTTTATTTTATTTTTTTTTTGGGGGGGGGGAATCAGCCAAGTGAAATATCATATGGTTCGCCCCTTGGAATTATGGCCGTAGCCAGAAAAAAAAACTGTAATAAATCTATGGCAAAATAACTTAGAAACAGAGCGTACAAAGGCGTGGTCATTAGCTGTGGTCGAGGCAAATTTGCCAAGCCTTGGAGATCTAAAAACGAACACATTTTCAGTATTGAATGTTAGCCAGAGAGCATGCTCTCTTGCTGTTAGTGCGGATATCGAGCACATCTATTCTTAAAGTCCTGCTGTTATTGGATTAGGTCATCCCTTCGTGTGAGATCCCCTAAGGGTACAACAACAGAATCGGAAGAATCATTGAGCACCCCCTAAGGTACAGCATTTTGTCGATTTTTAAACCCTGAAAGATAGGATGATATCCCCGTCTACTTTTTTAAAGAGCCCAAAACACCTGGTAGCTACATAGTAAACTTGTAAATGGTTATGGTGGCAGGCTACAAGGACGGGTATTCTCTTCGAATGAGGTTGTCATCTGAATGCAACTGGCAAACGTGAGAAATGTTACAACACCGTAGCACAACAATGTTCGCGCGAGGCTGTTTGGAAAATGTTGGGCCCGTACGTGCTAGAGTCAGGCTAGCTTTACCAGTAATGTTGGGTTTGTACGAGGCTTGAGTGAGGCTAGCTTTGCCAGTAATGTTGGGTTTGTACGAGGCTTGAGTGAGGCTAGCTTTGCCAGTAATGTTGGGTTTGTACGAGGCTTGAGTGAGGCTAGCTTTGCCAGTAATGTTGGGTTTATACGATTCTAGGGTGAGGCTAGCTTTGGCAGTAATGTTGGGTTTGTACGATTGCTAGAGTGAGGCTAGCTTTGTCAGTAATGTTGGGTTTGTACGATGCTAGAGTGAGGCTAGCTTTGTCAGTAATGTTGGGTGTGTACGACACTAGAGAGGCTATCTTTGCCAGTAATGTTGGGTTTGTACGAGGCTTGAGTGAGGCTAGCTTTGCCAGTAATGTTGGGTTTGTACGATGCTAGAGTGAGGCTAGCTTTGCCAGTAATGTTGGGTTTGTACGATGCTAGAGTAAGGCTAGCTTTGGCAGTAATAACGAGGGTGTGTACGATGCTAGAGTGAGGCTATCTTTGCCAGTAATGTTGGGTTTGTACGAGGCTAGAGTGAGGCTAGCTTTGGCAGTAATGTTGGGTTTGTACGATGCTAGAGTGAGGCTAGCTTTGGCAGTAATGTTGGGTTTGTACGATGCTAGAGTAAGGCTAGCTTTGGCAGTAATGTTGGGTTTGTACGATGCTAGAGTAAGGCTATCTTTGCCAGTAATGTTGGGTTTGTACGAGGCTTGAGTGAGGCTAGCTTTGCCAGTAATGTTGGGTTTGTACGATTCTAGAGTGAGGCTAGCTTTGTCAGTAATGTTGGGTTTGTACGATGCTAGAGTGAGGCTAGCTTTGGCAGTAATAACGAGGGTGTGTACGAAAAAAGGGCCCTAACACTCGAGTTACTAAGGCAGCTGCCATAATGTCTGACTACAGAACACGACATTTTAGGAAGTGTGACAAAAAACTTTAACATACCTGTCCAAGACAAATCGGCGTAGTCATCAAACACATATTGCCCAATAGCCTACCTGTAGGCAAGTCCTCCCAACCAACACCCCCCTGCGCCTCTACTCGAATCCAAGATGGCGGCCACGAGCTACGATTTCGGGTTTTCGAGGGTTTTTCTCGCCGAAAACAGCATCTAAAGCCTACAGGTAGGCTAACTGCCCAACGCTGACAATCGTCACTGTCGGATCTTTGTTGTGGTAGCGGCGCCAGCTCGAGGATGTGTTCTGAACAGGCGCCAGAAAGTAGTGCAAGTCTTTCACGAAGCTATAAGTCGCCCCATGACAGGTTCTCCAATAGGGTTCTGGATTCCGGATCCTAGTGTGTGGATTCCGGATCCCATATCTCATTTTTTCATGGATTCCGGATTCCGGATTACCTGTCATGGGGCGATATAAGCTCAAGAAACTCATCAGAATAGACGAATTGAGACGAACATAAAACACAAGAATAGTAGTGATTAATGAATGAAATACCAATAACACGTTACAAAATATATTAAGCGAAGGGTGAACGAGAAATAATTCGATATTGAAACTTGCATACGGCGAATAAATGTATAATGAGTCCGTATCCGTGAACCTGTATATTGAACCTTCCAAAAGTGTATCGTAAACCGTCCAAGCGTGTATCGTAAACCTTCCAAGGGTGTATCATGAACCTTTCAAGCGTGTATCGTGAACCTTCCAAGCGTGAATCGTGAACCTTCTAAGCGTGTATCCCGAACCTTCCAAGTGTGTATCCCGAACCTTCCAAGTGTGTATCCCGAACCTTCCAAGCGTGTATCCCGAACCTTCCAAGCGTGTATCGTGAACCTTCCAAGCGTGTATCCCGAACCTTCCAAGTGTGTATCCCGAACCTTCCAAGTGTGTATCGTGAACCTTCCAATCGTGTATCGTGAACCTTCCAAGCGTGTATCGTGAACCTTCCAAGCGTGTATCGTGAACCTTCCAAGCGTGTATCGTGAACCTTCCAAGCGTGAATCGTGAACCTTCTAAGCGTGTATCCCGAACCTTCCAAGTGTGTATCCCGAACCTTCCAAGTGTGTATCCCGAACCTTCCAAGCGTGTATCCCGAACCTTCCAAGCGTGTATCGTGAACCTTCCAAGCGTGTATCCCGAACCTTCCAAGTGTGTATCCCGAACCTTCCAAGTGTGTATCGTGAACCTTCCAATCGTGTATCGTGAACCTTCCAAGCGTGTATCGTGAACCTTCCAAGCGTGTATCGTGAACCTTCCAAGCGTGTATCGTGAACCTTCCAAGCGTGTATCCCGAACCTTCCAAGTGTGTATCCCGAACCTTCCAAGTGTGTATCGTGAACCTTCCAAGTGTGTATCGTGAACCTTCCAATCGTGTATCGTGAACCTTCCAAGCGTGTATCGTGAACCTTCCAAGCGTGTATCGTGAACCTTCCAAGCGTGTATCGTGAACTTTCATAGCATGTTAACACAATGTAAACAATTCAGCCTTAACCCTTTCTACATACCTTATTATAGGAAATTAACGTTCCATTTAATTAACGCGAAATTAAAAAAATCGCGTTAATTAAATATATTCTAATTAAGTTTATTGTTAATTTGTAATACAATAATCAAGTTAAACATTAATCTAGAAAACGTTATGAATTTTATAAACGATCGAATACAAAATTCAACGAATTTTAAAACAATACTCTGTTTATTAATAAAGAGTTCCATATGTTTAGTTGTCTTTTTTGATCACGTTAGGTATTTTTTTTAATTCGGTCGTTGTTCTCTCTATCCGTAAAAGCTTGCATGCTTGATGATAATAGTATTTCGTAAATGGAATATTTTCGAGCAGCAAATTACAAAATAAAAGCATTTCATGATCCGCGTTAATTAAGTATATTTGAATACATTAGGCCCAAATTCGCGTTAATTTTTTTTGACACAAGTTGTCAAAAAAATTCCCGTTAATTTGATACGCGTACATTTGATACACGTTTTAATATCTACCAACGTTAATTTCCTATAATACGGTAGCTCTGCCTCCCTCACAAATGGCTATAAGAATTTGACAAAAGATAGATCACTTCTTGCTCGGATCATACTCTTCCCAAAGTTTGTTGAACTCTCCCTATTTCCAGTCACTGCCTGGCGTGTCCAGTTAAACGAACCAGCACTGCCCCATCAACAATGGTAAACTTGTGGTGCATTAATCATTCCTGATGAAAAGGTCATTGTTTATCGGGGGGGGGGGGGGGGGGGGAGAAGGGAGGGATGATAAGTTGGATCTTTTTCTGGTTCAAAATTTTCGAGCTTCCCCAATCTTAAGGCCGTCCCCCAAAAAGGGGATAAAAAATTAAGACACTCTCCCAGAACAACAACAACAAAAAAGCTAATATATAGATTTTAGACATTGCCAAAAAGCGGATCTCCAAACGATCAAATCTTTGCTTATTTTCGCATTGATGACGTAATATTCACGTGACCATACTGGTGCACCCCCTTGAGACCAACATGACACCTACCGCGTTTGGTTGTCACACGATGTTTCTTTAACACTTCCATTACTATAACGTCCCCAGACGCCCGTAAAATATAGGCCCAACTGAAAAACGTCAGAAATGCAAACTAAACATCACCAGACCCGGATACTCATAGATTCCTCCAAGGCATACACGATCTTCAAAAGCGCATCCAAGCAGTGTAATATAATTGATCCAAAATATCAACCTTGATTTCTGACCCACTCGCAAACAAACGCTTAAACTCAGAAACATTTATTACCAAAAACACAAAATTCCGAACTACAAATAGAGACAAGCAAACACAGATCAAGTCGCAAATAGATACCTTTATTGCTGTCCGTCAGGTCCCATTTTGCAGCCATCAGCCACAATAGCCAATGCTAAAACCTCCATTAGAAACGAGTCTCCATGTTTAGGCTAAATTGAATGTCTGCACTGCATCATGGGAATCTTGGAAACACCTTGACAGAGAGGCGGGCAAACTCCTCCCCCATAATCATAACCCCAAAGCCAAACAAAATATTTCCAGGTCCAAGGATCCAAGGAGCCTGAAAACAATCCTTTGAAAAAGGTTGGGTAGCAGAGGTATTCCACATTGGAAAGTATGAGGCCATTCACTAGAAAATTCCTTTATCATCCCATTGAATCAACCTCAACATTGGAGAGTATGAGGCCATTCACTAGAAAATTCCTTTATCATTCCATTGAATCAACCTCAACCTCCCATTGAATCAACCTTAACATTGGAGAGTATGAGGCCATTCACTAGAAAATTCCTTTATCATCCCATTGAATCAACCTCAACATTGGAAAGCATGAGGCCATTCACTAGAAAATTCCTTTATCATTCCATTGAATCAACCTCAACCTCCCATTGAATCAACCTCAACATTGGAGAGTATGAGGCCATTCACTAGAAAATTCCTTTATCATCCCATTGAATCAACCTCAACCTCCCATTGAATCAACCTCAACATTGGAGAGTATGAGGCCATTCACCAGAAAATTCCTTTATCATCCCATTGAATCAACCTCAACCTCCCATTGAATCAACCTCAGCGCGCAATCATCCATAAGCATAGCATTTATTATGCCCCAATAGACTTTATGATGTCCTAAGGCACTCTCCAGATGTAAAAAAGCTGTAATTGGAGAGCAAATTACAAGCAAATGTTGTAAGCAACAGGCTGTAGCAGTGCCGTCGCTAGAAGGAAAAGGCACTGCAGTGCATTGTTCTAAACTTCAAGGCATACCGTCTTGGGTCAGCGGTAGCTTAGCTTAACTGGTAGTGTTGGACTTGAGATAGGGGGGGGAGGTTTCTGTTTTCAGTCTGTATTTTGTTTTACAATTTTGCTCGAAAGTACCCAGGAGTGAAAGGGTTAATGGAATAATGATGTCAGCATATTTTTTATTCTAGTGTCATCATTGATGACGTCACAATCGTGTAACCATATTGGTGCACCCCCCTGGCACCTTCATGACACATACCAAGATTGGTTGTGATATGATGTTTCGTTAATGAGATATGAATAGTTTTGCTTTTAGTGACGTCATCAACGACGTCACAAATCACGTGACCACAGTTTTGCACATCCCTCGACACATACATGACACCTGCCAAGTTTGGTTGTCATACGATGCTTTCTTGGGACGCACGATTTTTGGGGAGGGACGGACGGACGGACATTGCGTCACGAAAACTCGAGTCGATGGGTTACCAATATTTGCTACCATATTATTCTTGTATACAGCTTTTTCTTAGGTATGTGGGAGCTCTGTAAAAAAAACTTTAAAAGAAATAGTCGACAACAACGCAGATTTATGTTTTTATAGAACGATATTTCGGCAGGCCAATACCTGCCTTCTTCAGGTTATAAATGAGTTACAATGGCATGTTATAGCTAGTATATGTACAAAGTTCATTGATGATTAACTAACAAAAGGTAAAAATAGTAATTGAGTGACAAAGTACAAAGTTCATTGATGATTAACTAACAAAAGGTAAAAATAGTAATTGAGTGACTTATGGAAGATGGTAAATAGGGTGGTGTGGATTACTAAGTAGCTAAACGGTTTCTTCACGCCGGTTGAGGCCACCGGGTTCAAGAGTGCCAGCGCGAGCTATCAGTGTGGCTTCTCTTGCTTTGCGGATGGAGTCGCGGTTATTTCTTATTTTTTCAATAGGTATGAGCTCTATGTCAGAAGCGGAGTGGTTAGGTTTTAGGAAGTGTTCAGCGGCGTGGGTTGGTATGGATCGAGATTGGGAGTCTACAGTTCTGCGGTGGTCATTAAAGCGTTCTTTTAATTTGCGTTTAGTTTCCCCAATATATTGAAGGTTACAGCGGTTACATTGAATCATATAAATCACGTTTTTAGTATTGCAGGTTATGTGGGAGGTTATAGGTCGTGTTTCACCTGTTGAGAAAAATGTGTAGCTTGTAAGGCCGTCGGTTCTAATATAGGGGCAGGTTAGGCATTTTTTTTTTCGCAACGGAAAGCACCGGGGGGTTGGTTGGTGGGAGAGCGGTCGGAAGGTAGCTTGGCTTTAACGAGGATGTCGCGGAGGTTAGGTGAGCGGCGAAAGGCGACGAGAGGGGGCTCAGTGAAAACCTTATGGCATCGCTTAGACGAGAGTAGAAGGTTGTAGTTTCTACGGATTATGTTGTTGATGTTAGGTAGTGTAGCGTTATAGGTAGTGACAAAGGGGATGCGACGGGAGTTTTTGTGGTTGTTATTATTAGGGCGTAGGGCGTCAATGCGGGAAATGTTAGCAACGCGTAGGATTTGTCTCTTGAGAAAAGCGGGGCGTCACGCAAAGCGTTGGTTTCAAATAGACCAAGAAAGAGACAGGCGAAAGAGGGTGCCATGCGTGTGCCCATTGCGGTGCCATGCTTCTGGAGGTAGTGTTTGTCATTAAAGGAGAAGTTGTTCATTTGGAGGATCATGCGGATTAAATCACAAATAGTGCCAGCAGGGATGGGGTTAGTGTTACATGTGCGAAGGAAGTGGTGACAAGCGTTGATGCCATCATTATGTGGAATATTAGTATAGAGGCTAGAGACGTCGAGTGTGACCAGGAGAGAGTCTGTTGGTAGGTTGCTGAGTGTTAATAAAATGTTTAAGAAGTGGTTAGTGTCTTTAACATATGATGGAAGTTTACTTACTAATGGCTGGAGGTAGTAGTCTACAAATTCTGAGATGCGTTCGGTGGGGTGGGAGTTAGAGGAAATAATAGGGCGTCCAGGATTACCATGTTTATGTATTTTAGGGAGTATGTAAAACCGTCCAGATTTAGAGTCTTTGGGTGTGAGGTAGGATTTAGTGTCCTGATTAATTATTCCGTCCGTGTGCATTCGGTTGATGTAAGTTGTGACTCGTTTTTGTATGTCATTAGTAATGTCGGCATCTAATTGTGTGTAGAATTTAGTGTCATTAAGTTGTCTATTACATTCATTAATATACCAGTCTTTGTCCATTACGACTGTGCCGGATCCTTTGTCTGCGGGTTTGATTATGATGTCTTGTCTTTGGTTGAGTTGTGTTAAAGCGTTACGTTCACCAGGTGTGATGTTAGAGCGAGTCTTGTTAAGTGTAGAGTTTTGTATCTGTAGTTTGACAGAATTAAGGAAGGTGTCGAGTGAGTTATCCCTGCCTGAGGAGGGAGTCCAAGTGCTTTTGTTACGGAAAGGGTTAAATGAGCCGTCAAAAGAGAGAATATCATTATCATTGGGTTTGTCTTCATTAAAGAAATATTCAGCTAGTCGCATCCTACGATTGAAATCATATATATCAGCGTTGACTTGAGACCAGTCGATTTTGCGTGGTGTAGGGCAAAAGGTAAGGCCGCGAGCAAGAACAGAAGTTTCGTCGGGCGATAGAGAAGTGCTGGAGATGTTTATTACCGATGTGCGGTCAAGAGTAACAACGGAGTTGTTTTTACGTCGTCTTCGTCTACGGCGGCGTCGGCGCTGAGGCGCTGGTGTCGCAACCAGTGGTGGGTTAGTATTAGGAGCGGCTTGGGGAGTAATATAAGACGTATTATCGTTATCGGGATTAGGGAGATTACGGCGAGAATATTTTGGATCACGATACACGCTTGCAAGGTTCACGATACACGCTTGCAAGGTTCACGATACACGCCTGAAAGGGTCACGATACACGCCTGGAAGGGTCACGATACACGCTTGGAGGGTCCCGATACACGCTTGGAAAGTTCACGATTTACGCTTGGAAGGGTCACGATCCACGCCTGGAAGGTTCACGATACACGCTTAGAAGGTTCACGATACACGCCTGGAAGGTTCACGATACACGCTTGGAGGGTTCACGAAACACGCTAAGGTTCACAATACACGCCTAGAAGGTTCACGATACACGCTTAGAAGGTTCACGATACACGCTTAGAGTGTTCACGATAAACGCTACTAAGGTTCCCGATACAAGCTCGGCAGGTTAACGATACACGCTTGAAAGGTTCTCACCGAAATTATTAGACACTCTCTAATTGCGTCCATGCTCATGCGATACCAAGTTTTTCTATAGCCATTTTTCTCAAGGTTTTTCTATCCGTTTTACCCGTTCTTGTAGTAGGGAACTGATCCATCACAACGTAGTGGACAGGTTGTGACGATAGACCGTTAGTGCTAACGATAAACTTATCCGCGCACCAGGCGTCGATTTCAGCAACTACTGACTCCTCGGTCTCGCCTTTATCAAGTCTGAGCTTTACACATGCGCAGACGGTCTCATACAGCCGCTGGTCTGGTACACCAACAGCGATGGCGCTGATAACTTTGGGATGCTTGGAGAGGACGGTTTCAACTTCGGAGGGTTGAATGGATTCTGTGGCGCATTTGATGAGGTTATCGATTCTCCCAAGAATCTAAGGATAGTCATGAATAAAATCAGAATCAGAGGCACACGATGGACCTAAACCATATAACTGTCAACTCTCCCGCATAAGGCGGGAGTCTTAACATTTTGAACCTTTTCTCAAGTCTATTTTTTTAAATATCCATACATTTACTCAATTCTCCCGCATTAGCTATTTTGGTACTTCTGATACATTCACTGGATTTTCTCAAGATTTTTCCTAACGCGAGGTTGACAGCTATGTAAACCTTAACCCTTAACCTAATCCTAAACCTTAACTCTTAACCTAATTCTGAACCTAGCCCTTAACCTAACCCTTAACCTTATCCTAACTAAACCAAATCCCTCATTAACCTAATCCCAAACCTAACCCTTAACCTAACCCTAAACCTCAAACTTTAACCTTATACTGAATTTAGCCCTTAACCTAATCCTAACTAAACCATATCCCTTAATATATATGTATATATTTATATTTAACCAAGATATATATATATATATATATTGGAATCAAAAAGCCCAAACTGTCGCGATCTCGTACCAGAACAATGAATACAATACACCAAAAACTGGAAATCGACTCTGCCAAATTTTCGTCTTTAATAAGACTTCTTCAGGGCAGACTGAAGAAGGTGAATCGTTACAAGCTTATTTACATCAGAATAGTGGCGCGAGACGCAAAAACATTACAACTGACAAAAACGCGCATTTTCTAGAATAGCGCGCGCTATGGATAAAAAGAATTTACACATCTCTACGTGGGTTCCTACTACAAAAAAGTCATCACTATTAAGACCCCGCGGGTAGATAGACTTAAGCCGATAAGCCCACTGGCCTTCCCTTTCCCTAAGCTGAGCCTCAGAGTTACACTTATCTATAAGTTGTACCATAACATTATTAAGACCTAAATGATTGTCGCGATGAAAATGTTGATAGATAAGGTCATCCTTAACTCTTTCACTAACCGGTAAACTAGGGTGCTTATTTAACCTACTTTTATGATTATTAAAACGCTTCCTATAACTATTGACAGTAGACCCTACGTATTGCTTGCTACACAAAGAGCAAGTAGTTAGATAAACAACAAAATCTGAGTTACAGTCCAAGTCAAAATTAATGACATATTTCTTATTAGTAACTGTACTGCGAAACTCCCGCCCTGTCTTAAGAAAGTTACACACCCTACACCTTTTACCGCCACACTTACCACAACCTCTAACCTGAGTACTATCCTCTTTAAGAGAGGAGTGCACCAACATATCCTTTAAACTCCTAGGTTTCCTATAAGCCACCATAGGTACCCTACCAATAGCACCCCTACATCTACTAGAAGATTCTAGAACTGGCTGTAAATTACGAAGAATACCAGGTAAATTAGGTAAAGCTGGATGAAAAGTGACTACAAAAGGTACACGATCATTTTTACCTTTACGCCTGTCTTTCAATGTGTCGTCCCTAGGAATACGTCTAACCCGGTCAACTTCCCTCCCCACAAACCTGCTGTCATAACCCCTATCAACTAAATAACCTTGTAACTCTAATACCCTCTTTTCGAAAGAAGAGTCTTCCGAACATATCCTACGAATAAGTAGTGCCTGCCCAAAAGGAATGCCTTTCTTACAAGCAGACGGATGACAGGACGTATGAAAAAGATTATGATGCTTATCAGTAGGCTTACTATACAGATCTGTAGATATTAACCCATCCCTAAGAGTAAGTGAAACATCCAAAAAATTTACCTGACTAGTGGACCACTCAAACGTAAATTTTATAGTTCTATGTATAGAGTTCATGTGAGCCATAAACAATCCATATCCAATCACAGCAGAGTACCCACCCTCTCCCCCTTGGTATTTGTATGCCAAGCTATCACTTGAAACAAAATGGCGGCGCGAAGGGGAGTACGAATATACAGCCTAACCGTTTCTTTGAAGCTGTTTGACACCCCGAAAATAATATGCCACATTGAATATCGAAAAACACGCACTTATAGTTCACTAAACGCTGAACACAGACTCGGGAATCACCGTCGACTCGATGCTAATGCGTTGTAATAAGCTAAGTACAGCAACTAAAACACTAGTGTAAAAGTTTTACTTGATACAAAATTAAATAGAGAACTTTTAACTTTGCCCCTCTGTTTTTCTATCAAAATTACGAGGTATTTAAGTTTTTTTGAAATGTTCTTCAAGGCAGTTACTTCATACCAGGGGTCTACTATAAAGCCGGAGATTATACATAGATTTTACTTAATTTTCTCAATAGTTTCACGTGTGATCAAAATACAACGGCGTACAGTAAATGTATCAAACAATAAAAAAAAAAAAAATAAAGAAGCGAGAGAGGGGGCTTAAACTTGAACAACCTATTCTGGGTGCAAGTTTACTTGTGTGACCACAGTCATTGTGCTCCACTGGACACCATTAAGCAGACATACTGTATGAGAAAAATTTTGTGACAGTGAACTTATATGATGGCTTCAGATGTCTTCAGAAGAAAATCACCCCCATTCCCAACCCTGGACCTGTCTCTGTATGGGTGTGTTCATTAGAAATACGGTATAGACACGAAAGCCCTACAGAAAATATAGGACAACAGACAGAATCATTTTCAAACATTAAAAATTTTAAGCGACAGAGAGAGAGAGAGTATTTTGGCCTAAAAGTGTGGTAAAGCAGCAGAAATGATCATGATTTTGAATGTAATATGCTGAGATTGCATTGTTTCTATTATTTTGTGCCACTAATTTACTTTGTGTATTCTAGCGGGGAATTATGTGACCCTGTGCTTTGCAAGTGTGCACCAGAAATTAAAACTAGCCACCATCATCTCCAACCAAACCAACCCAACAACCCCTTTCCAAATACTCCAAAGCATTAAGCAGACATATGAGAAAAATTTGGTGACAGTTAACTTATAGAATGTCTTCAGAAGAAAATCACCTCCATTTCCACCCCTGGATCTGTCTCTGTATGGGTGTGTTCATTAGAAATGAGGTATAGAGACATGAAAGCCCTACAGAAAATATAGGACAACAGACAGGATCATTTTCGAACATTAAAAATTATATTTTTGATATTAAATCAGCCATCCTATTTTAGCCTGACAATGTTTTGAAAATTACATTAAATCAGGCATCCTATTTTAGCCTGACAATGTTTTGAAAATTACAAAATAATATAACTGAATGATCAATTGTCAATTACACCCACATGAACTCTCTATTTTTAAACAGAAATTCTGTCCGCTTGACTAAAGGGTGCAACTTAGTTTACATGAACATTTTTCATCTTTATAAAAGAAAAGATAATAGGGGTTTGATGTATAAGCATTAAACTTCTGATTCCTTTCCATACAGAAGTCTTTAAATGTAGGCATGTATCTTTATACCAAGCCAAAGAGAATGCGGCAGAAATTGCTTTGTTTATTTGGCAGTATCCACTCAAACTTTGCATCATGCACTGGATTTACGTAGAATAAGTTGCCATCTAGCATGGTATAAGATAGGTATACAATGATTTATTGTAGAAAACTGCAGAGAATTCCACTTGTCATGTATCTCAAGAGCATACCCCTTGAAAAAATATCCCATATAAATAAGCTCCTACTCATGTGCTCACTAGGCCAGTCCCTTTCAATTTCATCGATTATTTTTATTCGCAACGGCTACTGTAGCACCCCAACCGAAACGAAAAGAAAAGACAAAAAAGGTTTACCACAACTCTGCTTCTCGCTTGTTTTAGTCGGCTACCTTTCTTCTGCGACTTTGATGTATGCGAGTTACCTCAAACACGCTCTTAGGTATTGGACGTGAGATTCCATGATACAGCATGTAAATTGCGAAAATGTAAACAAAAACTAAATGGCTGGGTACCCATGGGGTACCCACGAGGTATTCGCTTGTTCAAAGCATCAAAATGATGAAAAACTATTGTAGGTTCTGCCGATGTATTTCCTTTTTTGCTGACACCGTCCGGACCTAACGAAAATCCCAACTTTCTCAGATCGATCGGGCACACATGAGGGCGAAATTTTGAGTGACGTTGGCCGTAAATCTTGAAATGAATATTTTCTCGCCACGATCGCACTGATTCGTTTTTACAACAAGGCGTCCGGGTTCCTCTAGCATACAGTAAACGCAATAAATCATAGGTAGGAGTATTATTCGGCCGACAGAAGAACGTTTTCTGCGTGGTTCTCTCGCCGCGGCTATGGCTGCCATTTTGCATAATAATGAGGTAAACTGAACATCCAATTTTAGTTATGATCCTAGCTGTCTCTTTTTGCCTTGAACTGGACAGAACTCGAAGGCCATTATGAGCAAAAGTGGGTCGAAAAAGTTAGAAGATTAAGAAGATTAAAAATTGCGTTTTGCGTTTGCGCTTACGCTTAAGTGAGAACCAACCTTTATTATTCTAATAGACTCTGCCTTTTGTCGGTTGAGGTGTCCGCTAGACCGCTTTGATATTTTCTTAATTGGACAAAACTCAAGTTCCTAGGTGCTTCTCTGTATATAACTTACCTTTAGTTTGCCGTCTGGCATGAGAAGGCAGCGGTCGTTTGTCCGGTACCACTTTGTGTCCGTGAAGCAGTCCCTGTAGTCCGCTCCTTCGATTTTCAGAGCGTTCGCGGAGTGCATCAGTGAAAGCCCTCTCACATACAGCTCGCCTGCGGTCAGGGTAAAAGTGCACCAATTACAATGGCTTACCTCTAGTTTAATATAAAATACTATCAATCTTGAGTACTGAGCTAAGTGGTCATTTCTAATATTATGAATACAAGTGAAAATTAAATCTCTGCCAAGTAAATATATATATAAAAAAATATATATAGTATATAATATATAGTAATACCCTTCTTCCTTCTTACATTTTCTCTCTACCGCCTTACACCCCCTTCTTCTATAAATGACTCCATTCCAGCAATAGCTGACTTTCTTACCTGGTGTTCCAACAGGCACGACGTTCTCATTACTGTCCACCACCTTAATCTCCAGCCCAGGGTTTAATTCCAAAGCAGCATAGTTGACGGAGTCAATATTATCCTTTGTAAGCGGCTGCCTCGCGACAAGAAACGCCTCTGTAGCGCCATAACTAAATAAGATACAAAGGTCGGGCACAATATCGAAGACTTTCTTCATCAGATTCTTGTCCATTAGCTGTCCTCCAGTAAGGCAGAACCGCAGCCTGCTCAAGTCCACGTTTGATATTTCTGAATACAGCGTCATGTCGACAAAAAAATAGGACAAGAAAAAAGAATGGGTGCATTTTTCCTCTTCGACTATGTGAAGAATATAACCAGTCACGTGGCCGTGTACGGCAAGATTTGGCGGGAACATGACAAGTGTTGCACCGCAGAACGGAACCAAACCAAGCATAAACCCGACGCCCGAGATCCAGTCCAGCGGAGCATCGCTAAACACGATGGATTCCCGTGTCGCCTTGAAGACGAGGCTTATTATTTTCACTCCATTGACGAATCCCTGATGGGTGTAGAGTGCAGGCTTTGGTTTCCCTGTGCTTCCGGAAGTGTGAATGATCAAAAACGGGTCATCAAACTGAACTTCTGCCTCTACTTGGGACAAGGCAGCGAGATCGTACGGTTCGCTTGCTTCCAGGAGATCGCTATAGCTGTAGACTTTTGGTTTGTTTGGGGGGGTAGTGTGGGGACCGACATAGACCGCGGCCTTGAAGTGATCTCGATCCACAATAGCGCTTACGACTTCTTGCATTTCCTTGCTCTCATGGGAGTAAAATATGCAGTGAATTTGATCTTGTAATATTGTTACAGCTTCAGGGGCATCGAATTCTACTGCTACAAAAATTGCGCCAATTCGCCCTAGAGCGATCTCGACAATCGCAAATTCGAACTCACTGGGCAGCATGACTAGCACCATGTCCCCTCGACCCACGCCTAGCTCCAAGAGTCTGGCTGCGATAGCCTGGGACTGATCTTTGTACTCTTTGAAGGTAAGTGACTTCCGGTTGCCTTTTTCATCTCGGTAAACCAGTGCTTCCTTATTTGGACATTCGGCGGTGTGGCGGTCAAGGAGCTGAAAAAGGGTCTTGTGTTCCATGGGGGTGGTGTGGGGGTGGTGCAGATAGCTCATTTTCTTTGACAGCATGACCTAAAAAATGGTGAAAGCTAAAATAAGAAGCTTAGAATGCCAACGTCTCCCGCGCAGCCGTTCTAAGTGACAGTCACGCAACACTACCGATAGAAACTAATGGCGACTGCTCGGGAGACATTTATTTATTCATATTTATCTATTCATTCATTTATCCGTTTATTCATTTATCCGTTTTTTCATTTATCCATTCATTCATTTATCCGTTTATTTATTATCCTTTCATTCATTTATCCGTTATATTTATTTATCCCTTTGTTCATTAATCCATTTATCAATTCATTCATTTATCCGTTATATTTATTTATCCCTTTATTCATTCATCCATTCATTCATTTATCTATTCATTCATTTATCCGTTTATTAATTGATCCATTTATCCGTTTTTTTCATTTATCCATTCATTCATTTATCCGTTTATTTATTATCCTTTCATTCATTTATCCGTTATATTTATTTATCCCTTTATTCATTCATCCATTCATTCATTTATCAATTCATTCATTTGTCCGTTTTAAATGGTCTTAGCCTGGGCAAACGCCCGGGATTTTCTAAAACGTTAGAAGGCCTGTGTAGGTAACACGAACTCCTGCAAGTTTACTTGTAAATCTTTTTCCAGCAAGTCTCATTTAAAAAATACGACGATCGTCTGCAAATCAATGGTTGAAGGGTGATACTTTAGCATTGTGCGGGAGCGTTTAATGGAGACGTCATTGACCTTTTTATACCGGCTGTTAGAACTGTTATACCAGGGACACCAAGTGGACACCGAAACGAGTGTGTGACACCGAGAAGAGTGAGTGATACCGAAACGAGTGAGTGACACCGAGAAGGGTGAGTGATACCGAAACGAGTGTGTGACACCGAGAAGAGTGAGTAATACCGAAACGAGTGTGTGACACCGAGAAGAGTGAGTTATACTGAAAACGAGTGTGTGACACCGAGAAGAGCGAGTGATATACCGAAACGAGTGTGTGACACCGAGAAGAGTGAGTAATACAGAAACGATTGTGTGACACCGAGAAGAGTAATACCGAAACGAGGGAGTGACACCGAGAAGAGTGAGTGATACCGAAACGAGTGTGTGACACCGAGAGGAGTGTGTAACACCGAAAACCGTGTTTTACACCGAAAGCCGTAGACACAGAGGAGTGTGTGCGCCGTCTGCGAGCGTTTTAGGCATGGTTAACAAAATGTTTCTATGCAGTACTAGTAGCTTAGCAATAGAGAAAGACCGAATGACTTTACTTTTGGTTTGATACTTTACACAGGTGGATAACGACTAATAACAATTAAGAACGGGTATAGTGAGGTATCTCACAAAAGGCATATTGAGTCATACCTGTGCTATCTCAGGGTGTTACGCGTACTCGTACGATATAATTTATGGACGACCTTTGAGCCTGGCACCGGCTCCATTGGATTATCTTATCTTGTATTTATTTAAGCCTAACGATATCGAATGTTGTTTATTGAGAATTAAAGGCAGTAATTTCTTATTTAGTTTTTTTACATCATAAATACTGCATTTTGTTTAAAATCATTTTCTCATAGTATTTTGTTGTTGTTGTATTTGTTCTGTATTGAGATTTAGCGTTATATGGGCAAACATCCTCCTCCCTGCTGGCTCTCCAGAACACAGGGTGCCCAATGGGCTGGTATTAAATTACATTGATGATTAAAAAAGCACATATGGATTTGTTACTTTATGGTAGATTTTGTCTGTAAAACTGTAATAAATTCCATCCAATATGTTGTAGTACTTGTAGTTGTATTTCATTTACAAGTTTAAGCAGTTTTGGGCTGTTTTAGAGCTGCTCTGTGAAATTTAAAATCACACTAAGAGAAAGAAAACCACAGAGATAGTAGAGAATGCGACGTTAGCGCGCCGTTTATTGCGCACGCAGGGTTAAATAGAAGGTTGGCCGCGCATTTTCTGCTTACTGTGGAACAGCTCTATCATCGAACCTCAACCGGATATAGGTGCTCTGGGACGCCTAAGACGCCGGTGTGCGACACTTGCAGACTGCAGATGATATCGGAAATTTGATGATTGACAAGTTTCCTTTCAGGTTTTTTCCGGCTTAATTCCTCAAAATATTCTGTTATTTACTGTTTTAGTTCGGCTAAAATTATTTACGCTCGTGAACACCATGGGGAGGTATGTAGGTAATGAACCTACCGGTGGGCGACACTTGCAGACCAAACTTGCAGACTGTAGATGATATGGGTCAGTACGCAGCTCTTGCAAGCTGCAATTTGATTGGGCAAATGAACAATATCCGCACCTCGACACAAAGAACGAGAAGAATAGAGACAAAAGAACTCCTTTGTTGAACAAAGATAATAGGAGACAGAGCAGACGCGTACTTACTCGATGATATCGGAAATTCGATTATTGACAAGCCGAACTAAAACAGCAAATAACAAAATATTTTGAAGAATTTTGCTGGAAAAAACCTGAAAGGAAACTTGCCAATCATCGAATTTCCGATATCATCAATTTCACCCTAGTCTGCAGTCTGCAAGTGTCGCACACCGCCTAAGACGCTGTGTTCCGTCCGACAAAGCGCCTGACTTATTCCCTGTTTTATCGCCTGTCTCTTTAGCAGTGCAGTATTATGACTTACCTTGAATTATGAATTATAATGAAGCCGAACGCAACCCCATGTCAAGCTCAAATAACACGCGATTTTCTTGACAGCCGTCTTTATTAGATACACATACCTGTTTGTACAGGAGACAAATCACAAAAAATAATCTCTACCCTTGCTGTATACTAATCTCAGATGCTGTATAATAGTCTTGGTTCATCCTTGGAAGTTACTGCAAGTCAATAAAGACATTACAATGAAAAATATTTGCTATTTTGTACAGACTTCAGTTCAGAACGCCTGCCGGAATGGCAAACTTTGAAGGATTTGTTTGGGTTTTAAAGTTTCTTTACGCTTCATTGGAGTAAAAGATATTCAAGCACATCAGTTCTTACCTTCTGTCAAGAGGTTTCTAGGGAAAAGGCCGATTTGTAAGATAAATTTCAATGTAAAGGTCAAGTACTTGAACACGAGTCTGGTTTCAAATGACAACAACTGATCAGCCGTCTGCCAGATTAGAATGCGTGACTTTCCACAGGTATCCTAATCCCCATAAGAACAGACAGTTTTGAGTCTTAGTCTTTCTTTATTAGAAAACCATATTTGATAAAAAGTCGATATCATGTCTTGTTTGTCTATTTTCAAAAACATCTGATGATTTGGTAAAGAACTTAGGCGTAAGAGTAAAAATTGTATATTTACGTTTATCTGCATATTAGTTGTGTGCGCATGAGCACTGCTTGATTACTGCTGAAATTTTATCAATAAGAGCGGGTCTCTGTAAAAGGAAGACCGGACCTTCACGGACCTACGCGGACCGGACCTCGGCGGACCGGTTTTTTTTTATTTATTTATTTTTAAATACACAAACATATACATAAAATAAAAAATTGTCGCCAAAGAAAAAACAGCTTGCTGACATTTTGCGTGGGAGTCCCTAGGGCAAGTGTGCCCTTGTTGCGGGGCGCCGGTGGGACAGAGTTTCTTTTTCATTACGGACTTTGCGCAAAATTACCGACTTGCTTCAGGTGAATGAATAGTTTGATAAATCGGTAGCTGGAAAATCGGCAACTACGTGAGAATAGTGACTTTAAATGGGCTGCTTCGCTACTTTGTAGCAAGAGAAAACAAATATCACTCTGTCCAAACACTGAGCTGTCAGTTAACTCAATGGAAACTGTTGATTGCCGTTAGAACAATGAACCTCTATTGGCTACTTCCCTGCATTGTATTAAGAAAAAAACAAAAGCCGCTCTGCACAAACACAATCGTAGATTGCCGTGAGAACAGTAACTTGTTATTGGCTACTTTGCTTGATATAACAAGACCAACAACTGTGCAATGCCAACAAGACTGCCTGGAAAAGGGTTACAAAATCAGTTGGAGCTTGCTACAGATTGAATGAACATGTCTATGATTCCGATACAGACGACGATCTACTCCCCGTGTATGAGGGGTAAAATAATACTTTCGCTAAACGAAAGATATAATGCTAATTGACATTGTTTTAATGCGAGGGATGTTTTAGCCTGTGAGCAAGTCTGTACTTTTGCGCAAAGTCTGTAATGAAAAAGAAATCTCCGTCCCCCCCCCCCCCCCCCCCCCCCACACACACACACACAACGATAAAGAAGTCGAGTCTACCAAACGGGAGGTTGAGTTGAAATAGGGACTCCCCAAAATATGTTCAGAGAACAAGCAAAATGCAGTCCCGTACCCAGGGGGGAGGGGGGATGCTGGGGTTGCGAACGCATCCCCCCACAACGGCCGAAGGTCGGTTCCCAATGAAAGTGCTATTTGTAGACAAAACTATAAAGCATAAGCTAGATAACCCTGGTACGCAGCCAAATCCGGCAAGTAAAAGTCCCGTGAAGATACTGCAAAGGCATAAAAAAATCCCTCTTTGTTCTTTCGGGGATAGTCAGATTTTTATTAGAGAACTCATTTTACTCGTCGTCGCTTTACTCGTCCCCACTCAGAACAGCCGGATTCCGAGCTACGAACAAACAACCATCGCCTGGGCTACCTGTGATTACATTTGCGTTTCAAGAGTCACCTACGCGCGCGCTTAACAAATACTCCGGTCGTTAAATCATGATTCACTTGCCAGCTCTAGCAAGAAGAAGTTCAAACTCAGTTTGAAGAGACTTGTCTGATATGTTAAGCAGCTTCTTGTGTCCACGAATATCCTTGTTACAGTCTTTCAGAAGAACGCACTTTGAATTGCAATCGACACTAGGGCCACAAGGACCACCCACGCAAACAGCGTAATCACAGGTAGTCATGATCAAGAAAAATATCAAGCATCATCTGATTTACAATTCTAGCTTGCCTGATTTTATAAGAAGCAGATTAATGTGATCTCTTTGTGTTGCTCTAAGCCGTGGCTAACGGAGGTGTTACTGTAACAGGATGCCGCTTTGAGGGAGTGTGACAATTCTTCCAGCTTATGCCCTTATGTCAACGAAGCATGTTTGCTTGTGGTATTTGTGTTTTATTCTTCGATTGGTGTTTCCTATCTAGAATTACGCTTTCACAACAGGCGAGCCAGCTGAGAAGAGATATCTCCTACTTTCGGGTGATGTCCTGCTGCAAGAGACCATGATACATCATGGTCTCTTGCCTGCTGTGAGTGACATGATAATGTCAAGTATCGCATACGCATATACATATATATATATATCCCATATTAATTTTTAAAATAATTTTGGCATCATTAATATGTTTTTTTAGAATGAAGAACATAAAATGAGAAACAATCTAAAATAAAAACTGCAAGCCGACTAGTTGAACTATTCTTTATATCGGGTTTCCTTTGGAAATTCACGCATGCTCATCTGGTAGACCGCTGATCAGTTGTTGTCATTTGAAACCAGACTCGTGTTCAAGTACTTGACCTTTACATTGAAATTTATCTTACAAATCGGCCTTTTCCCTAGAAACCTCTTGACAGAAGGTAAGAACTAATGTGCTTGAATATCTTTTACTTCAATGAAGCGTAAAGAAACTTTAAAACCCAAACAAACCTTCAAAGTTTGCCATTCCGGCAGGCGTTCTTAAATGAAATCTGTACAAAATAGCAAATATTTTTCATTGTAATGTCTTTATTGAATTCCAGTGACTTCCAAGGATGAACCAAAACAATTATACAGCATCTGAGATTAGTATACAGCAAGGGTAGAGATTATTTTTTGTGATTTGTCTCCTGTACAAACAGGTATGTGTATCTAATAAAGACGGCTGTCAAGAAAATCGCGTGTTATTTGAGCTTGACATGGGGTTGCGTTCGGCTTCATTATAATTCGGGAATTTGATTCCCCCAATTTTTTATTTGCTGAATCGAAAGAAATAACACCAATCTTTGCTCAAAGTGCAAATTTTCTGCGAAAATCCATGTACCATCGGTTTTATAAGCCCCTAATTTAGACTATTATTCAAGTCGACATTTTTTATTGACATGTTTAGACAGCAATAAAATATCCTTTTTTTGTCGGAAAAAGTGAAGAAACCACTCGATTTATACCTTATCAACTCCTTTCTAAGGATCTGTATCGCTATTTTTAATTCCGCATATATTTAAAGAATATTTTGCGATTTTTTACGCAAGGTGAAAAATGCCCCCAAATCGGCGATTTGATAGGCAAAATCGTAAATTCGGAATTTCTCGAAAAATATTTATTGTTTGTAACTCAAACTTTTTAACCATGATAAGAGAACCAGGGGCTAACTTTAAACCACTTTTGAGCGATTTTGAAATTTCTTATTTGGAACTCCTCAGTTGAATCTAAGGGACTGGTGCACTTAAGACCTTTCATATCATGAGATCATGCCGGGGTGTACGCCAACTGACATGAGGAAATCCAAAACTTACATAATATTGCTTTCAACAAAAGCCACATCCTTTTAATATTTTGCATAGGTAGTAGAAGGGTTGTTCGAGTGTATTACTCAGTGTGCTTTTGTCATTCCATCATCTCGATCAAACCGGCTGCCTAAAATGTGTCAGTAAATATACGCTCGTGTGAACAAGGATTTCGTGGTGAAATACATGTTTGGTTGTCAAATGAATATTAATTTTTAGGGGTGATATTTACCGGAAATGAGATTTATAGTGTCAGAGTCATGTGTCGGAACCACAAAATGTTAAGAGTGTGATGGAAGTTCAAATGTTTGGTTGATCTGAGCAAAGCTGTGCTATGTTTATGCTGTATTCCTTTCAGTAGAAATTTAAAGTTGTGTATTTGTTTTGGACTCTGTTTATGGGTTTAACGCCGGGCAATGTAATAAATAAAAGTATTGTGTTGGAATTTGATATTTCTAAGCAACGTTGTTTAGAAATCGAGTCGCTGTTAACCCTTAATTATGCTTCAAGAATTGCAAGTATTGTTTTTGCTTTCCCTTTGTCCATTACCGCAATTCCTTGGGGTTGATTTCGGAGACTCCTCGGTATCGTTTCGGGTCCGAGGATCAGTTGGGGTACTTTTGGGGATCATTTCGGGTCCTGGGATCGTTTCGGGTCCTGGGATCATTTCGGGTCCTGTACAGCTCCTAAAGGTCACTATCGCAGAAGAGCCGCTGAATAAGTTTCCTAGTAAGACTGGTTCTGGGCGCGTGACACGGCAGAACTTTAAGCCAATTTAAAACTGACAGCCGATGAAATCAAAATTATTCTGACTGAATTAAATGCAGTTTCTTTCTTCGAGATACCAAAATGGAACGTCAGAAATATGTTCCTTTTCGGTCAGTGCACACTAAATCGTTGTCTTATTTTTATCAGTGTGAACATTTTGGTAAGAAACGCTGTCGTAGACAAAATGTGGAAAACTTATCCTTTGTTTACAATATTTTCATGCTGCAGCCCGACGCTCTAGCAGGCGAATTTTCACTCGTTAAACTCAAGAAAGAATTCGTCTTAAGGGGCGGACCATTTGACTTTTGAGAGGGGGGGGGGGGGGGTGATTTAAAAAAATATATATCCTGCAAGCTACATTTCAAATAAAAAAATTGCATGCAAAGCAAATGAGCAGAAAAAAAATTCATGCACAAGTTTAAGAAAAAAAATGTTGCAAAGCCATTTTGTGAAAAGATTAACTCTATGAAATAAAATCAAAATTCTGTGATAACTTTGATGTTTTTACTCTATAAAACGTTTCCCTCTATATTTTTGCTATGTGTGTTTTGTATTTCTCCTCACCATATTCTTAAAAGTTTCTATTGGTTGAGACTCGCCCTTTCCACTATCACACCCTATGTTCAAACTTATAAGTGTGGTCTCCTCCTTTCAGATAAAACTAGTTTCCAATGGTTTTATTTTAGAAATTACATTCTGAAATAAGAATGAAGATTTTTCAATGATGATTGCTATACTGCCCTTTGCAATCCAAAAAGTTTAGTTGTACAACAGAAGTCACAAACTTGAAATACCTTTTATTTATTTGTTGTTTTATTAAGACTTAATAAAACAACAAATAAATAAATAAAAAGGTTTAATAGATCAATATATAAACTGTAACATATTGAATATAAATAGATAAAATAGATAAATCTTTCATAAACAACTAAAATGGTTGTTTCCTCTTTGTGTTCACATATAGGCAGAGATATCAACCATCAATTAAAATTCAGAAGATGGGATCTATATAAATGCTCACCCCCTAAAGATGTCCTTGTTTTGTGAAATATTTCAACAGAACTTTAAAAAACATTCTAACAAATGTGAGAGATTTCAAATAAGCTTTTTTTTTTTGCTATTTTATCTGACTTAATATGCAAGGTAAGAGCTTGATAGCGAAGGTCTTACCATGTATAATCCCTATACATTCCCAGAAATAAGGGACATTAGCCAGCGGTTTCTCTGGGCTCACAGTTTGCTAGGCCCGCGAGGAATAACAGCGGTATCAAAAAAAAAAAAGATGACGGCCAGCACAGGGGCTTCCCTTTTGTTGTTACACTAGAAGTTTTTAATCAGGTTGACTAAAATTCCAAATCAAAGTAGTATTAGCGGTATTTAAACGTGCAAGGGGCATCTCTGATTTGATACGTCCAATGATAATGGGATAATGGGAGTGCGGCAGTCTTGCTGAGGTTGGAAAACATTAAATGCGCAAATTTAAAAAAATGTATTTTAGGAAGGCTTTATGGTTCCCCTGTGTCTATACCAGAAAGCCGTGGGGCCGTTTAAAAACAAAATGGAGAACGGACGAACGGAGAGAAGTTGTTCTTGCGGAGCGCACCGTTTTCTTGCTTCAGTCTGTATCTTAAAGACAACAATAATGGTTCCTGAACTAGGCATAACTACATCAAATGTTATTTCTTCGGGAACAAGATTGGAAGGCGCTACTGCCTATTCTATTGGCCAATTTGATGGAAGGATAGTCGATTTACCAATTTCGAGTCCTGCACCTGTGATGCGGCGAACAGTTCTACCTTTTAAACGACTACTTTTATGCCCGATTTCAATGAAATTACAGAGAATGTATGAAGGATTGTATGCACTCATGCGAACAAAAGTGCAATGTCCAAGGAACAATTATAGGGCTTTCTCTGGCATCGTTTGAACGGAAAGTGTATCACTCGAATGGCAAGGTTTTTTTTTTCGGGTCCTGCATCGTGAGCCCAAAATCTCTGAAACGAGAAAATTTGATAAATTGTGATGTCTCCTCACATTTCCTTATAATAAATGGCAGCCATTTTGACATTGTATGTGCACTATTACGCATGCGTGGCGGCCATGTTGACATAAAGACATAAAATCAGACATAAAATCAGCCACCCCCCACCCCCCCCCCCCCTCAAAAGTCAAATGGTCTGCCCCTTATAAAGATCTGATCTCTAAGTAGTCTCCTTCGCAGCCCCCAGCGGTCGGAGTCACACAAAGCTCGGAGCGTTGTGCGACTCCGATCGCTGGGGGCTTCGAAGAAGACTAATCTCTAAGCGCTTGGAGCTTTTTCGCTTGCAGTTGGACGATCGACTTGAGCGGGCAAACTACCACAACGACAGCGTTCTCCACAGGTAGCCCAGGCTCTGTCAATGAGTAATTTGAACCGACCGGCTGATTGAAGTTGTTACTTTATGCAAGTATTCTTCCATATAAATGTAATAAATTCAATCCAACGTGATGTAGTACTTGTAGCCGTCTATTAATTCCACGTTTAAGCGATTTAGAGCGCATTTGGGGCCGCTTTAGCGCTGTTCGGTGACATTTAGAGTTCCCTCTATCACTGCTAAATTTCTATAAGTTGGGTGGTAATTAGGTCTAGGGACGTCGGAAAAGACTCAGAGATACAAAGCAAGGTCAAACTGATGCGAAGCACCCTACTCCGGCTGGTAGAATTTGGCATGGCGTGTATTATATTTTTATCCACGAACGGCCCATCGAGCGTCGCTATCACCACCACCACGGTATCCTTAACCCCCCCACCCCACCATCACCACCACGGTATCCTCAAGTCCCCCACCACCACCACCACCACCACCACGGTATCCTTAAGCCCCCCACCATCACCACGGTATCCTCAAGTCCCCCACCACCACCACGGTATCCTCAAGTCCCCCACCCCACCATCACCACCACGGTATCCTCAAGCCCCCCCCACCACCACCACGGTATCCTCAAGTCCCCCACCACCACCACCACTACGGTATCCTCAAGTCCCCCACCACCACCACCACTACAGTATCCTTAAGCCCCCACCACCACCACCACCACCACGGTATCCTTAAGCCCCCCCCCCCACCACCACCACCACCACGGTATTCTCAAGCCCCCCCCCACCACCACCACGGTATCCTTAAGCCCCCCACCATCACCACGGTATCCTCAAGTCCCCCACCACCACCACGGTATCCTTAACCCCCCCACCCCACCATCACCACCACGGTATCCTCAAGCCCCCCCACCACCACCACGGTATCCTCAAGTCCCCCACCACCACCACCACTACGGTATCCTCAAGTCCCCCACCACCACCACCACTACAGTATCCTTAAGCCCCCACCACCACCACCACCACCACGGTATCCTTAAGCCCCCCCCCACCACCACCACCACCACGGTATCCTTAAGCCCTCACCACCACCACGGTATCCTTAAGCCCCCCCACCACCACCACCACCACGGTATCCTTAAGCCCCCCCCTCCCCCCCACCACCACCACGGTATCCTTAAGCCCCCACCACCACCACCACGGTATCCTTAAGTCCCCCCCACCACCACCACCACCACGGTTTCCTTAAGCCCCCCCCCGCCACCACCACCACGGTATCCTTAAGCCCCCCCCCACCACCACCACCACGGTATTCTCAAGCCCCCCTCCCCCCACCACCACTACGGTATCCTTAAGCCCCCCCCCCCCCCCCACCACCACCACCACGGTATTCTCAAGCCCCCCCTCCCCCCCCCCCCCACCACCACCACGGTATCCTTAAGCCCCCACCACCACCACCACCACCACCACGGTATCCTTAAGTCCCCCCCACCACCACCACCACGGTATCCTTAAGCCCCCACCACCACCACCACCACGGTATCCTCAAGTCCCCCACCACCACCACCACTACGGTATCCTTAAGCCCCCACCACCACCACCACCACCACCACCACCACGGTATTCTCAAGCCCCCCCCCCCACCACCACCACGGTATCCTTAAGCCCCCCCACCACCACCACGGTATCCTTAAGCCCCCCCTCCCCCCCACCACCACCACCACGGTATTCTCAAGCCCCCCCCACCACCACCACTACGGTATTCTCAAGCCCCCCCCCCCACCACCACCACCACGGTATCCTTAAGACCCCCCACCACCACGGTATCCTTAAGCCCCCCCCCACCACCACCACCACGGTATTCTCAAGCCCCCCCCCTCCCCCCCACCACCACCACCATGGTATCCTTAAGTCCCCCCCCACCACCACCACCACGGTATCCTTAAGCCCCCACCACCACCACCACGGTATCCTCAAACCCCCCCTCCCCCCACCACCACCACGGTATCCTTAAGTCCCCCCCACCATCACCACCACGGTATTCTCAAGCCCCCCCCCACCACCACCACTACGGTATTCTCAAGCCCCCCCCCACCACCACCACCACGGTATCCTTAAGACCCCCCACCACCACCACCACCACGGTATCCTTAACCCCCCCCCCCCCCCCCACCACCACCACCACCACGGTATTCTCAAGCCCCCCTCCCCCCACCACCACCACGGTATCCTTAAGCCCCCACCACCACCACCACCACGGTATCTTCAACCCCCCCCCCCCCACGGTATCCGGTAAGTCCCAAACACCACCACCACCCTCCCTTTGTGATAATAAATGAACTTTTCCTTATTTCTTTTTTCGATACGACATTCCTGGAATAGCTAACACACGTGTTTGTGTGTCCTAGCTGTGACTTTAAAAAAACCATGATGAATAGCTTTAACATTTCTTAATGGAGTCAAAGAGACAATTTTGAATAGGAGTGGGCCAGATGAGAACGGGCCATGGTGCGAATCTAATCCATATCTCCCAATAAATATCTCCGCTCATCCAGAATTGTGCTTTTGATCCAAACAACGAGAGAAGATGTAGAGCCCACAAATGTAATAAATGCCCACAAATTTAATAATTGTAATAAGAATGTGCCAACGAGTGTAATAAACCCATAATTGTAATAATGTCACCCACAAATGTAATGAACATACATATCATTATGTATGATGAAAGAGAATTAACCTTCGCATGGCTACATGGAAGGTTTACGAAACACGCTTGGAAGGTTCACGATACACGCTTGGAAAGTTCACGATACACGCTTGGAAGGTTAACGATACACGCTTGAAGGGTTCAAAATCTACGCTTTCAAGGTTCACGATACACGCTTGGAAGGGTCACGATACACGCGTGGAAGGGTCACGATAAACACGCCTGGAAGGGTCACGATACAAGCCTGGAAGGGTCACGATACACGCTTGGAGGGTTCACGAAACACGCTTGGAAGGTTCACGATATACGCTTAGAAGGTTCACGATACACGCCTGGAAGGTTCACGATACACGCTTGGAGGGTTCACGAAACACGCTAAGGTTCACAATACACGCCTAGAAGGTTCACGATACACGCTTAGAAGGTTCACGATACACGCTTAGAGTGTTCACGATAAACGCTAAATCTACGTCAAGGTTCACGATACACGCTTGGAAGGGTCACGATACACGCGTGGAAGGGTCACGATAAACACGCCTGGAAGGGTCACGATACAAGCCTGGAAGGTTCCCGATACAAGCTCGGCAGGTTAACGATACACGCTTGGAAGGTTCTCACCGAAATTATTAGACACTCTCTAACTGCGTCCATGCTCATGCGATACCAAGTTTTTCTATAGCCATTTTTCTCAAGGTTTTTCTATCCGTTTTACCCGTTCTTGTAGTAGGGAACTGATCCATCACAACGTAGTGGACAGGTTGTGACGATAGACCGTTAGTGCTAACGATAAACTTATCCGCGCACCAGGCGTCGATCTCAGCAACTACTGACTCCTCGGTCTCGCCTTTATCAAGTCCGAGCTTCACACATGCGCAGACGGTCTCATACAGCCGCTGGTCTGGTACACCGACAGCGATGGCGCTGATGACTTTGGGATGCTTGGAGAGGACAGTTTCAACTTCGACGGGTTGAATGGATTCTGTGGCGCATTTGATGAGGTTATCGATTCTCCCAAGAATCTAAGGATAGTCATGAATAAAACCCGAATCAAAGGCACGCGATGGACCACACCTCATAGCTGTCAACTCTCCCGCATAAGGCGGGAGTCTTAACATTTTGAACCTTTTCTCAAATCTATTTTTTTTAAATATCCATACATTTACTCAAGAGAGCATAAGATAAGAGAGGGACACTTTGGTAATACCCGAGCGCCATGTCGATGCCGAATCTGACTATTTTTAGTAACCACCACCCCACCACTGCGCGTGAGCATTTTAACTCACCCTATCCCCGCGCTTTGGCATTTACATCTTGTTGTTTGCCGCTGTTTTGTGACTTGAAACCGAAAAAAACCCCACCCTATTTGCACAAATACCATCGAAAATTTCATTCTAGCATCAAGGATACGGGCAGTTGCGGTTTATTAAGGGGATGTAGTACTTCGAGGATTGCAAGATTTCGAAAACGAGATTTCATTCAAAATCAAGAGCGGAAAACCTTCAAACACCGTTTTCGCTCTAACTTGATGCTTCTTCGTGGTTTCTCAACCTTCATTATCTTCCTAATGGTCAAACGAAATCTGTAAGTTAGACATTAGATATGATATTGATTTTTGTAAATATTCCGGTGAATTGAGAAGGAATCCAAGAAATCCTTGTAGCGAGGGATGTATCTGAGCTTTTGTAATAGTGAGAAAATAAAAAGGTTGATATTACAGTACTTCTTTGATGTTGTTATTGTTATATGTTATATTATTATGTTGTTATTATACAAGCTGGAGTCGGGGTTTGAATCAAACGCGGTATCACAGCCATTTTATCGCTCGTCGGTTTATTCTTTCTTCTTCACTTGACTTCGTCGCTCTGACAAACAAAACAGTCAAACTATTCAGGGATTTAGCTTTCTTAGAGTATATTTGCCAATCTTGCTTACTTAAGTTAGACTTGTATTCTTCTTTTGGGTTATTTTACATGATCTCTTTTCATTCCTATCGAGTTTGCAAAACAACAACACGCAACCCGCGGGAGAGTAGGACAAAATAAAAGAAGCAAATCCTCAGGCGCAGTGGTGGGGTGGTGGTTACTAAAAATAGCCAGATGGACATGGCGCGCGGGTTATACCAAAGTGTCCCTCTCTTATCTTATGCTCTCGTGATTTACTGTATTCTCCCAAATTAGCTATCTTGGTACTCCTGATACATTCACAGTATTTTCTAAATTTTTTCACAGATTTTTCCTAAAGCGAGGTTGACAGCTATGTAAACCTTAACCCAACCCTAAACCTTAACCCTTGACCTAATTCTGAACCTAGCCCTTAACCTAACCCTTAACCTTATCCTAACTAAACCAAATCCCTCATTAACCTAATCCTAAACCTAACCCTTAACCTAACACTAAACCTCAAACCTTAACCTCATACTGAATTTAGCCCTTAACCTTAACCCTTAACCTAATACTGAACCTAGCCCTTAACCTAATCCTAACTAAACCATATCCCTTAACCTAATCCTAAACCTAACCTCTAACCTAACCCTAAACCTCAAACCTTAACCTAATACTGAATTTAGCCCTAAACCTTAACCCTTAACATAATAGCGGAGCCAGCGCGGCCGCAGGGCGCGTGCGGAGCTCCATACGTATAGAAATATGGTATAACTATGCGACTCGGTTTTTGTGGTCATCGCTCGGGTACCCTGTGTGTCACAATCCAGTAAATCATGCAACTCCCAGGCCCCACTCGGCCTCAACTAGAAAGGAGTCATCGTCAAGTGACACGTCAATCACGATGACGTCATGATGATGTTTACTAAATCACCAAACTGGACATAACCGGTTTATAACCAGTCTAACTGGAAATGAAGCTTACGTGTTTTTACACATTTTTTACCACCGCCCCCAAACTTCCTCACTTATGCTTCAAAGTTCTTTTATGAACAACGCAAACCCGCAAAGCGAAACAGGAAATTGAATATTGAGAAGTTTATTATTGCCACTGTGACCATGGACGACCTTTCACGTGGTGATAAAAGAGGTACGTGCACAACTATTATGGTTTTATGTTTACATCCAGTAGGTATTATGTTAAAAAACAAACGGGTTTGAACTGAGTGCCTTTTTAAGTTAAGTATATGTTAGAAAGGTTTTTCACGGATTTATTATCAAACGGTTATGAAAAATGCTAAAATAAAACTAACTAGCATTTTAAATTTTAGAATAAAATACTTCTATTGTACAGAAAATAATGTGTGTACAATTGTTTTGTTAAAACTCGCGTCCAAAAACAAGATTGCGGTAGTCCGTAGTCGGTCGATTGTGGTAGTCGCGCGCTTGTGTTTACTTTTTAGCGGAGCCAGCGCGGCCGCAGGCCGCGCGCGGAGCTCCATAGGTATAGAAATATGGTATAGCTATGCGACTTGGTTTTGTGGTCATCGCGCGGGTACCCTGTGGTGTCACAATCCATCCAGTCAATCGCGCAACTCCCAGGCCCCCTCGGTCTTACGTTTTTACATATTTTTATTTTTTTACCGCCTTCAAAGTTCGTATGTTCAAAGCGAAAAAAGGCAGATTGAAAATAGCATTTAATGAGAAAATATGCGGATTCAAATGGGCTGAAATCTTTGAGGAACCGTTTTGTCTGAAGTACGAGCCGATAGTAAAATCTACCCGAGTGTTCGTGAATCCCGTCCGTTGCAGCAGCAACAAGAGGACTACTTAGAGGCTCTACACTACCATTCTAATAACATTCATTCACGTCTATATCTGTGGAGATCTATAAGGAGATCCTGAGAATAAAGGGCCTTGGATTGATGAATGTTTTCAGCTATAAAAATAATTCACTTGTGTCGACGAGATTCTTGCTAGCAGAAAGTCGACAAGTTCACAGTTTACAACAAAAAGCGAACACAACCACACAAGCGACAAACAGAAAGCGACAAAAAACACTGCCAAGGTGAGTTTTGAACGACGGTTTGTATTGAGAATATCACAGTTATTTTTCTTTTATTGTTGTGCTTTTATAATGCTCGTTTCTTCGTGTGTTTTTTTTCCAAAACCAATCGCTCAAGCTAGTTACTGTTTCAATGTCACTTAGCTTGTTTGATTTATACATTTGTTTATAGAGTTTGCTTTGAGAATTCGTAGTCTAAATCAAACAATTTGAGCATAACAACATCCTTTGATATTCTTTGTTCTCTCTATACCTTATTGACTGCGTTGAGATATTTAATAAAGGCTGACAAATATCATCCTGTCATTTATTGCTAAAGAAGACCTTTCTTGTCTTTATATTCTGTGTATTTAGTCTTCTCGAAGATACAGCAACTTTTTCAACATTATCAAAACTACAAATAACTTATATATACTATATATTAACTTTACAGTTACAAGAGAATTTTCTCATCGAAAATAAAAACACAAAATGCAACCCCTATTACCTATTCTTTTTGCTTAGCTTATATTGTCTGCATCTTGCATAACTATCTATTGTGTTTATTTATTTAAATGTTGTTTTGAAAGAAAAAAATACGTATAATTGTTTTCACTTTTATTTAGGTAAAACCAACCAAGGACTACCCGAGGGCCATGATTGATGCTGAAGGCTGGGAGGCATGAGACTAGGCAAATGTCTTAAAGATAATCAAGTAGGGGATTTCTTACTTAGATACAGCAGTAAATTTGAAATAGTTTTTTTAAAGCACTTGCCCTCAATGATAAATCTGAAAACATTTTTTCTATCAACCTAAAGATAATGAGGAAAGGGGAAATGTTATGAGGGTGCTCAACATAGTTGTTGCATTACTGATCAGTTTTTTATCAAAGCTATAGTCCAATTTCTTCCTTTTCTCTCTCTCCTTCTCTCTCTCCTTCTCTCTCTCCCTCTCTCTCTCCCTCTCTCTCTCCCTCTCTCTCTCCCTCTCCCTCTCTCTCTCCCTCTCCCTCTCCCTCTCCCTCTCCCTCTCCCTCTCTCTCTCTCTCTCTCTCTCTCTCTCTTCTCTCTCTCTCTCTCTCTCTTGTGACTATTGATATTGTTTGCTGTTTCCTTCCTGCACCCTAAATAAATTAAAATAGGTAATAGGTTTGAAACTAGACATTTTCAATCAATTTGTTCTCCTCCTTGCATTTAATTTTGGAGTAGCATTAGCATATGTGGATCCATGGTTTCTATATAAAAAAACAGCACGCCACCATCCTACAGGGTGGGTGCACCAATGTCTAATGCATGACTGGAGGTATATTTGTGGATTTTAATTTCCTTGGTGATGGAGTATCACCAGTAATAAGTGATATATTAATATTCCATATGTCACCTGAAGTGTATCTAACTATATCATTCTATCTTTGGAATGCTGTTGCATCCATCATTTGTTTCTTTGCAAGGGCAAAGCTGGTCAGAATGTAGCTTTGATACAAGTGTACATTAATGAAACTTCTATCAAGGGAAGGGCTTTTTATTAGAGCAAGGTCCGGGGGGGGGACTCTCCAGCAGGATAGACGGGGGTGCTCGGTCTATCTTTTACGGTATAAAATTCTTACCAACTTCTATCTCTTAGGGTGTGTTTTAGGATTTTTCCGATTCTGCTATCTTTTAGGGGTTTTCACGCCCGGGGAGGAGGATTTTTCCGATTCTGCTATCTTTAAGGGTGTCTTACGCTAAGTAGTGGCCCAATCGCTTGAAATGTATTTTACAATAAACCACAAGTCAACTGATCAGTTAATACTTTCGACTTTATTGTCGGTAACATAACAATATAGGATCCGTCAGCAAATTTAAACCAGCATTGTTTTTTTAATGCTATCTCTCAGAGTTAAAAATTCCTCTGACCACACCCAAGGTGCTATCTCTTAAGGGTAAGAATTGTTGTTGACCATGCCCTTAGTGCTATCCCTTAGGGTTAAAATTGATTATGCTGTCGAGCACCCCCGTCTCTCAAACTCCCGTTTATCAAAGCCCCCCCCCCCCCCCACCTCCCCCCTGGGAGCAAGGTAGTTAATTATATAAAGAGAACATCAAACTTGTGCTTTTTTCAATAATAAATCTGTAAAGAAAACAGTTTTATATCAAACCTGTAGGTAAAGAGAAAGGGGAAAATGTTAGGAATGTGATCATTTAAGCTGTTATCTTATTGCATTATTGTTATATATTTTTTAAAGTAGAGTCACATTTTGTCAAATAGAGTCATTCATTTCTCCCTTTTTCTTCTCCTCATTGACTTTTTGTTATACTTGTTTCTCTCTAACCCTAACATAGGTCAATGAACATGGTTTGGTTTGAAATTAGAAATTTGAATTAAGCACTTTCAGTAATAATTTAGGATTTGCCTCCATTGCATTCATTTTTGAGTAGCCAGTATGGGTGGATCCAGGGTTTCTAAAACCAACAGGCCAATGGGTGGGTGCACCAATATGTAATGCATGACAGGAGGTATATTTGTGGAGTTTCTTTTCAACACATTCTTCTGAATAATCAGTTGTGGTACATGAAAACTACAGTAGCGGGTCTATGGGGGGAGGGGGGTTAAGGGTTTAAACCTCCCCTTGAGCTTTCTTTTTTTATTGTTTTCAGTGTATCTTTTCATTCCAAAATCGTTATGAAGGTAAAACAATGACACAAATTTTTGGGCGAAATCCCCCCCTTGGCAAAAGCTAGATCCGCCCCTGAACTACAGTATGGCATCTAAATCTTTGGAATGCTGTTAAATCCATGATATATTCTTCACAAGGTCAAAGCTCGTTAGAATGGTGTTTTGATAAATATATACATAGTGGAACTTCTATAAAGGGAAATAAGAATTGACCATTAGACTCTTGAAAAAACATTCCCGTCAACTAAGACACCTTAAACTTTGACAGCCTTTTCACACCAAGTTTTAGTATTTTGTTAACTTTCATACTGCATATTCAATATTATTTAATGAGTGTTTGCTTGATCCATTTGGAGGGGCCAATACAATTCATAATTACATGGCAGTAAAATTTGACATATTTTTAATCTCATTAAAAAAAACTACTAGAGACACCAAGATCCCCTCTAGAACTACCCCTATCAGTCACACAAAAAGGTGTTAATTGCTGGCTCCGCTTTTAGGCAGTGCCTAAATCTATATATTAGGTATATTTTATACCATTGGGCTAATTTTCAGATCATGTCATATCGTTTCGATCTATTTTAGTTAAAGAAGAACCAAGAAGAGGGGAGGAGCGAAATAATGAGGAGTAGAGGTCACGCAGGCCACGAGTGTTGACAGAAGGACAAAGAGCTCGGAAGAGAGCGCGTGACCTTGTACTCACCGAGGAGCAAAGAGTGCGAAAAAGACAGACGAGCTCCGAGTACAGGTTAAGTGGTGAGTAAAGAGTCCGGAAAAAGCAAAAGGACTCGGAGTACGAACTAAATGACGAGCAGAGAGCTCGTAAGAGGCAGAGAAACTTAGAAACACTCATCGCCCAGCGTGCAATGATGGCAGAAGACAGCTTGTTTGCCCAAAGGCAAAGAGAAAGGACTCGTGAGCGACAGAGGGCATCTAGACTCAAGAGAAAACAACAGAGGCAGCCCTCCACTACTACCGCTTTTGTTGGTGAGTTTTCTTTGAGTAAAATAATGTCTATATTGTATCGATATTCTTTTGTAATTGTATCGATATTCTTATTTGTTTTCTTCTTCTTAGACTAAGGAGACTATTGAGAGTAAGAGCAAATACCTCAAATAAAGCAAACTAGAATCAGTAATGCAGAATTAGTTTATTTGTCATTTAGTTTATTTATCAAGCTAAGTATGCCAGATGTGGCACACTTAGCTTGGTTGTGTAAAATGCATAATAAGCTGAAACTGTTAAGCCCAATTCTGTTGAGTTAAATTCTCGTTCTGCATTGTAATTGTGTGAAAACTTCGTGTACAGTAATATATTTTTTCAAAATAATATTTCAAAATATAATAGTTGTCTTATTTCTTGTCACCTCAAATATTGCATAAATATCATAGTTGGGTTTAGTTTTGGCACCCAAAATATAATGCATAATTATTATAGTTTTGGTTGCATAAAATAATGCATAATTATGATTTGTGTTTTTGTTACCTCAGATGTTTCATAAATATTATAGTTGTGTTTTAGTTAAATCTCGTATACATACATACATACATAGATACATATTGTAGGTGGTGATCTGTCGTATTTCTAAAAGTTTCAAAGTTTTGATGTTACCCCTTTTATAGTTAAAATATCAATTTTGCACAACAATTTTCAATGAAAAATAGTGTACATGACAGGTGTACTATTTTGAAATCCAGGAGTACAAGCATAAAGTCTTATTAGCAGACTGCCATAGCAGACTATATAATTTGCAGATACCAGATGAATGTATAGATGCTACATACACTAATTGTAGACACACTGAAGGTTAGATTCTAAACTGTTTTACATTTGACTCATTGCTGATTATAAACATGGAGATAGATATTCTAACACAAAGTAAGGTTTGTATTTCTGAAATCCTTCTTTACTTTGCAGACAACATAAGAGCTTTTTTCTTTAGGGGGACCAGGTAGGTTTTAATCCCTTTTTTCCCACTTAATGAGGTAAGTTTAAAAAAACACTGATAAATTATTTAAAAAGTAAGCTGTATATCAATGTTTTGGTGTAAATAAACCCAATTTACTTTGATACTATGAAAGAAATATGGCTAAATGATTTCAGTCAGGTCTTATTTATCTGACACATTTGTGCTTTTTTCCCCTCAGTTCTCAAAAATGTTTTGCAAGGTTGTTGTGTGTCAATTACAGCATAAAATATAAAAAATTGCATATTTACATGACCCATTAATTAATTGATACGTTACCCATGAACCTATGCTGGTATGATACATAGATTCTAGATGGTGTTATTGGTGTATTTTAGGTGAGCCCTAACGTTTGGAAAATATATAATTTGATACTTCTTTCATCCTTTTTTATAGAGAAGAACAACAATAACATAAAAAGAGGTGATGCAGCTGTAGGCGGCAGCAGTGGTGGGGCAAAGCAGTTTGTCTTCCACATATATTGATTTCCATATTTAGGGGAGTGCTTTTGGTGCCTCCTCTAAATATGGAAATTAATTGTTAAGTGGTAGACAAACTGTTGTCTCTTTATTAATACATGTTTTAACATTTATTATTTTATATAATACACCTATTTCAAATGAGGTTACAATACCAATGTCACAAACTGCAGTCCTTCAAAGATATCAAATGAGCCAACAAATAAGCATAGATCAAAGCTTACCCATGTTTCTTTTTGTGTGTCTTTTGAATGAACCAATCAGTGTTACCACACATTGATCCTCCAATGCAATACCTTGTTTGAAATAGGTGTATAATATATATTTCAAAAATATCCTAACCCGTTATATTTTATTATTCTTGATGTAAATAACCAATAGGGTCTCATGACAATACAATATTTTATTAGGTTGTGCATGATTTTTCATAGCCAAATTATCAATGATAAGACACGAGCATAGTTTTATACATGAATACTTTTTGAATGAACCATTTTATTTTTTCATGTCAATGCAATATTTATATTGTGGTGTGCACAATTTTTCATAGCCAAATTATAAAGGATAGGACACAAGCCTAACTTTAGAAATGAATAATTTTGAATGAACCATTTTAATTTCCTGTGTCAATACAATATTATTTCTATTATGGCTTGCACAATTTTTCACAACCAAATTATATGTGATAAGACACCAGCCTAAATAAATGCTTTTAAATTAAAAGCCATTATTTCTTAATAATTCAGAATAACACCTTTTTTAACATCATGCATTTTTCCTACTTACGTGTATACACCACTTTCCTACTAAAAGCAATCCTATACTGCTGGATCTCAGCTTTGACTTTTTCATGTCAAATAATGGTGCATTTGCACAATGATAATAAAAACAAGCATTCTCTAAAAGGCACCCATTTGTTAATAAAAGAATTTATTGTCATTCTCGTGCTCAATTCAATTCATTCATCCATCATAATCCTGGGTAGTCTTCCTGGGGGAGTGGAGGGAGGTAAATATATCAGTTGTTATTGAATACAAAAATTCATTAATTTGATACCCCTAAAGGATAGCAGTATCAGAATATCCATTAAACACCCCCTGAGGGATAGTAGTTAGGTGAAGTTTATACACTAAAAGATAGAATGATTATCTACACCCCATCTACTTTTTTGGAGAGTCAAACCCCAGGGGGTGGGGGTCATGGCAGAAATTAGTAATGTACCCAAGACACCAGGATTTACTTGGAAATGGATATAAAATATAATAAGCCCAGCTTAATTATATATATTATATGGCTACGATAGTAAGCGCGATCTGATTGGCTGTTGAGCGGGCTGGAATCCTACGATATTGCCCGATGGCAATTTTCAACATTTTTTCGCAGCGGGCTTGGTTTGCATAGCCAAGTGGCGAATTTCGACCGAAAAAAAATCAACAAACAAAAAAAACAAAGAAAGAAAGAAACAGGTAGAAGTTGTTAATTTAGGCAAGTGTTAATTTAGGCAATCACTAGAAAAAACACTACATAAGTTTTAAAAATATAGCGATTTAAATAACTGCTCACGACCGTTTACAAGATCATTTTCGCAAAACTCGGTCTGTTGTTCGTTATCACTAGTACACATAGTATACTTCTTCAAATGACCATTGCAAGGTTGTTTTGGAACCCTGCTTGGTCGACAAAGTTGGAAATTTGTTTTAAAATTTTCTTTTATTAGAATAGATCAATTCTCTTTTCGCCTTGAACTGGAAAAAACTCGAAGGCCATTAAGGGCTATAGTGCTTCGAAAAAGTTAGAAGTTTAAGAATAAGTCCTTGCAGGTCTATTCTCTTTTCCTGTTAATTGCCTTTTATTGGACTCGCAACAATTTACCTCCGATCGAGGATGTGACTGATAATTTAGAGCGGATTGCCTGTTAAATAGCGCAGATTCTATGGGTTGGTTCTCACTAGGATGAAAGCGCAAGAGTAAACGGACGCGCAAGAAAATCAAGCAGTTGTATTCTCTTGGAATTCTCACTGGAACGCTTGCGTTCCAGTGAGGATCGATACGTGTACTGCGCTTGCGCTTACATTTAAGTGAGAAGTAATATTTCAAAGCCAACAATGAGGACTGCGCCTCGAACTCGAACTTATCGCGCGGATTTAAAATCCCGTCCAGTCCAAATTGGAGGCTTTGAAATGACTTCTCATTCTTATTAATTATTTAGCAGGACGCAAGCCTGCAAGCTACGTAAATTTAAATTTCCCTACTCCATCCTTTGATTTTCATTTCTATGCGCTTTGTCTGTCCGTCTAAAATCAAGAACATGTCACGTACTTCGTTCGTCTTGATTTCACTGGAGGCTTCCATTGGGAATAAAGCTCAAGTTTATGCTATTTTCTAGCAAGTCCATGTTTTAAACACGAGGTTCCGCTATAAAAGGGAAAGCTCCTCCCACCCCCGGGCTCAAGAACAATCAGTTGTTACGAGGTTTTGGGTGGTTCTTTTATGGTATTGGGGGTAGCCGGGGATCGTACATGCTGAGCAAGGGTTGACCGTCTTCTTTGTTCTTTATTGCACCGCTTGAGTGTTTACAAATGGTAGAGCTACCACTGGCTAGCGGGAGATTGGCTGTACGAAGGCAAGTACTTTTGGAAGGTAGTGAAGGAACATCTCTTTCCCGGAAAGTTGACGAAGCCAACTTTAGAGAGTCCTGACTAAACCAACCTAGAGCACTGCCGTGTAGTGTCCTCGCAACAGTTACAGTACAATCCTAGAGCTAGTTACTATGCTGCTCAATTTATACTAATCTCATTAATAAACTGGTCAAACTGGTTTTAAGGATGATGTAAGAAAAGAAGATCGGGTATTGACTTTGGGAAGAAAATCAACGATGAAATAATAAATGACTTAGAATAAATTCCTTCGATAGAAATAGCAAGAGCAGTATAAAAGGAATAGTTTGACTATAGTAATATGCAAAATTAAGTAATGTAACAGCGGTAAGATTAAGGATAAAAGTAATCGTTAAACTGTTATTTTAGCCTGGCAAATATAAAACCTGTTTTGCTAAACAGTAACTACGCATGCTTAGTCAAACAATGAAGAGATCCACATAAAGCAAATAAGTGAAATGTCGAATGGAAAGTGAAAGTAAATATCTGACGTGTCGGAAACGACTTTTGCATAGATTAACAATTCCTTCATAACACAGTTATCAATCAGCCGTCAATGAGCCAACATGCCAGGACAATTGCTCTGAGCGCTAAATTCAAATTTCAAATTCAAAACCAAAACAAATTTCATTCATAGAGTTGTCCATCTAAAAATGTTTCTATCTGTCATAAAATAATGCTATACTAAGCTGTGTGCGCTCTAAAATACAAGCATTTCTATCACAGCGCGAGAATAATTTATGCAGGTGCGCTAGATAATGGACAGCGCAAAATTAAAAATTTTGCATCGAAAACGTGAGTGGACAGCAAATAACTAATTTATCAATCTCTTAAGACAACTGTCTTGTTACCTGTGCAAAAATAATTTTATTCCAGCCGAATTAGACTCAGAGATAAGCAATTTTACAGGAGACTTGTAATTTGTGACAGCTAGCGTGGCCGTGTTCTGATTATAATTGCAAATTTGAGCCCGGGGATGGGAGGAGCTTTCCCTTTTATAGCGGAACCTCGTGTTTAATGCTGTCAAAAAGCAATGGATTCCAGCGAAGACTAAATCGTGCGGCCGCTTAAAAGGTTCAGAAAAGCCAAAAGTAAAGATGAGGAAGAAGTAGCTTTGGCGCAAGCTGTACCCGCGTCGACAAGATATAAGAATAAGTGGTGTGTCAACATGTTTGGCGTGCTAACCGAGTGAACAAAATAGCCGCAAAGAAGTCAACAGTCTTCAATATAAGAACATCCGATCTTGAAAACCTCGACAGCGCATGGGAATCTACGTCGGCTTCTTCCATTAATTTCTGGATCGGAAAATCATCCAAGAAGTTGCAGATAAACAAGGTATTTATTTATTTCATTTTGTACCACTTTGTGTTGCTCGAGTAAACTACTTGAATCAGCAATTTGGGTTATGGTAGCGCTCTAAAACAGCACCGTTATTACATGGCATTTGGAAAAACAGAACATTAATGCTTATTGAAAATTAATTTGTTTTCATTTTTTAGGTAACCGATGCCCCGCTCAAACTTTATACCAGATCTTGGATGGTCTTAAGCGCCACCCTGAGAACACTTTTCACCGAACAGATGTTAATTACTATAATTTACTTCTAGTTGTAGGTTCTATAACCTACCTATTGTAACTTGATCAATGATTAAGGCGAGGACAAAATAAAGTGCTGTTTGTGAGTAGTGAATTAAGTCCGAGGACTGGAACAAAATTAATTCAGTTCAGGGACTGTTGTCCCTGAACTGTTGTCCCTGAACTGAATTAATTTTGTTCCAGTCCTTGTACTTCACCCCCAGCTCTTCTCTGCTAAATTCAATACCCTCCCCGTCTTTTAGTCACTGGACTAGACCAGATTTCAAGTATCATCATGTGACCAAATTTAAGTAATTTGGTTGGCTGGCGTCCTGCTGAATAATAAATAAGGATGAGAACCAACCTTAATAAATTATTCTAATAAACTCTGTCTTTTGTCGGTTGAGGTGTCCGCTGGACCGCTTTGATCTGTATTGGACAAAACTCAAGTTCCTAGGTGCTACTCTGTATATGACTTACCTTTAGTTTTCCATCTGGCGTGAGAAGGCAGCGGTCGTTTGTCCGGTACCACCTTGTGTCCGTGAAGCAGTCCCTGTAGTCCGCTCCTTCGATTTTCAGAGCGTTCGCGGAGTGCATCATTGAGAGCCCTCTCACATACAGCTCGCCTGCGGTCAGGGTGAAAGTACACAAATTACAATGGGACAACCTCTAGTTTAATATAGAATATTATCAATCTTGAGGACAGAGCTTTGTGGTTGTTTGATAGAAAATATGTCATCCTTACTTAGGGTCATTTCTAATATTATGAATACAAGTGAAAATAAGATATCTGCCTGGTAAATATATATATATATATATATATATATATATATATAATAGTATATAATATATAGTAATACCCTTCTTCCTTCTAACATTTTCTCTCTACCGCCTTACACCCCCGTCTTATATACCCGACTCCATTCCAGCAATACTTGACTTTCTTACCTGGAGTTCCAACAGGCACGACGTTCTCATTACTGTCCACCACCTTAATCTCCAGCCCAGGGTTTAATTCCAAAGCAGCATAGTTGACGGAGTCAATATTGTCCTTTGTAAGCGGCTGCCTGGCGACAAGAAACGCCTCTGTAGCGCCGTAACCAACAAAGATACAAAGGTCGGGCACAATATCGAAGACTTTCTTCATCAGATTCTTGTCCATTAGCTGTCCTCCAGTAAGGCAGAACCTCAGCCTGCTTAAGTCCACGTTTGATATTTCTGAATACAGCGTCATGTCGACAAAAAAATAGGACAGAAAATGGGAATGGGTGCATTTTTCATCTTCGACTATGTGAAGAATAGAACCAGTCACGTGGCCGTGTACGGCAAGATTTGGCGGGAACATGACAAGAGTTGCGCCGCAGAACGGAACCAAACCAAGCATAAACCCGACGCCCGGGATCCAGTCCAGCGGAGAATCGCTAAACACGATGGATTCCCGTGTCGCCTTGAAGACGAGGCTTATTATTTTCACTCCATTGACGAATCCCTGATGGGTGTAGAGTGCAGGCTTTGGTTTCCCTGTGCTTCCGGAAGAGTGAATGATCAAAAACGGGTCATCAAACTGAATTTCTGCCTCAACCTGGGCCAAGGCAGCGAGATCGTACGGTTCGCTTGCTTCCAGGAGATCGCTATAGCTGTAGACTTTTGGTTTGTTTGGGGGGGTAGTGTGGGGACCGACATAGACCGCGGCCTTGAAGTGATCTCGATCCACAATAACGCTTACGACTTCTTGCATTTCCTTGCTCTCATGGGAGTAAAATATGCAGTGAATTTGATCTTGTAATATTGTTACAGCTTCAGGGGCATCGAATTCTACTGCTACAAAAATTGCGCCAATTCGCCCTAGAGCGATCTCGACAATCGCAAATTCGAACTCACTGGGCAGCATGACTAGCACCATGTCCCCACGACCCACGCCTAGCTCCAAGAGTCTGGCTGCGATAGCCTGGGACTGATCTTTGTACTCTTTGAAGGTAAGTGACTTCCGGTTGCCTTTTTCATCTCGGTAAACCAGTGCTTCCTTATTTGGACATTCGGCGGTGTGGCGGTCAAGGAGCTGAAAAAGGGTCTTGTGCTCCATGGGGGTGGTGTGGGGGTGGTGCAGATAGCTCATTTTCTTTGACAGCATGACCTAAAAAATGGTGAAAGCTAAAATAAGAAGCTTAGAATGCCAACGTCTCCCGCGCAGCCGTTCTAAGTGACAGTCACGCAACACTACCGATAGAAACTAATGGCGACTGCTCGGGAGACATTTATTCATTCATATTTATCTATTCATTCATTTATCCGTTTATTAATTTATCCATTTATCCGTTTTTTCATTTATCCATTCATTCATTTATCCGTTTATTTATTATCCTTTCATTCATTTATCCGTTATATTTATTTATCCCTTTATTCATTCATCCATTCATTCATTTATCCATTCATTCATTTGTCCGTTTTAAATGGTCTTAGCCTGGGCAAACGCCCGGGATTTTCTAAACCGTTAGAAGGCCTGTGTAGGTAACACGAACTCCTGCAAGTTTACTTGTAAATCTTTTTCCAGCAAGTCTCATTTAAAAAATACGACGATCGTCTGCAAATCAATGGTTGAAGGGTGATACTTTAGCATTGTGCGGGAGCGTTAAATGGAGACGTCATTGACCTTTTTATACCGGCTGTTAGAACTGTTATACCAGGGACACCAAGTGGACACCGAAAGGAGTGTGTGACACTAAGACGAGTGTGTGTCACCGAGGGGAGTGTGTGACAACGAGAAGAGTGTGTGACACTAGGCGAGTGTGTGACACAGAGGATATTTTGTCGCATATTGAATACATACCGACGGGACACCGACACTCAAAGTGAAAAGTATAAACAGTGTGACAAAAGAAATCCTTGTGGCGATCACAGGCCTAGGCCCATACAATATTTGGGTAGAGGTGTTAAAATGAATACCCCTGAGGGCAGAAAAAAACATATTTTTTGTAAGTCAATCAAGAAAAAAATTTGGAAAACATATGTCATAAAAAAGTAAGGAAAATGAACTGCTTCCAATGACTACAGTTTCCCAGGTTCAAGTACCCGGCTGAGGCCAACATAATTATTGTGCTTGACTTTGACATTAAGGTTTTGCAAGTTTTATTTTAGTGCTTGGAGTTCTGCAAGTTTATTTTTTTTAAGAATCGGCCATGCACGTTTTTTTGGAATTGCCACCCCCTCTTCAAATTTCTAGTGATCCACCCCTAACACCAGAAGAGTGAGTGATACTACAGAAACGAGTGTGTGACACCGAGAAGAGCGAGTAATACCAAACAAGTGTGTGACACCGAGAAGAGCGATACCGAAACGAGTGTGTGACACAGGGGAAGAGTGTGTAATATTGAAACGAGTGTATGACACTGAGAAGAGTGAGTAATAACGAAACGAGTGTGTGACACCGAAAAAGTGAGTGACACCGAAACGAGTGTGTGACACCGAGAAGAGTGAGTGATACCGAAACGAGTGTGTGACACCGAGAGGAGTGAGTGACACCGAAACGAGTGTGTGACACCGAGAAGAGTGAGTGATACCGAATCGAGTGTGTGACACCGAGAAGAGTGAGTGACACCGAAACGAGTGTGTGACACGGAGAAGGGTGAGTGATACCGAAACGAGTGTGTGACACCGAGAAGAGTGAGTGACACCGAAACGAGTGTGTGACACCGAGAAGGGTGAGTGATACCGAAACGAGTGTGTGACACCGAGAAAAGTGAGTAATACCGAAACGAGTGTGTGACACCGAGAAGTGTGAGTTTTACTGAAAACGAGTGTGTGACACCGAGAAGAGTGAGTGATACCGAAACGAGTGTGTGACACCGAGAAGAGTGAGTGACACCGAAACGAGTGTGTGACACGGAGAAGGGTGAGTGATACCGAAACGAGTGTGTGACACCGAGAAGAGCGAGTGACACCAAAACGAGTGTGTGACACGGAGAAGGGTGAGTGATACCGAAACGAGTGTGTGACACAGGGGAAGAGTGTGTAATACCGAAACGAGTGTATGACACTGAGAAGAGTGAGTAATAACGAAACGAGTGTGTGACACCGAGAAGAGTGAGTTTTACTGAAAACGAGTGTGTGACACCGAGAAGAGTGAGTGATACCGAAACGAGTGTGTGACACCGAGAAGAGTATTACCTAAACGATTGTGTGACACCGAGAAGACGAAACAAGTGAGTGACACCGAGAGGAGTGTGTAACACCGAAAACCGTGTTTTACACCGAAAGGCGTAGACACAGAGGAGTGTGTGCGCCGTCTGCGAGCGTTTTAGGCATGGTTAACAAAATGTTTCTATGCAGTACTAGTAGCTTAGCAATAGAGAAAGACCGAATGACTTTTCTTGTGGTGTGATACTTTATATAGGTGGATAACGACCAATAACAATTAAGAACGTGTATAGTGAGGTATCTCACAAAAGGCATATTGAGTCATACCTGTGCTATCGTAGCGTGTTACGCGTACTCGTACGATATACTTATTGACGACCTTTGAGCCTGGCACCGGCTCCATTGGATTATCTTATCTTGTATTTATTTAAGCCTAACGATATCGAATGTTGTTTATTGAGAATTAAAGGCAGTAATTTCTTATTTAGGTTTTTTTACATCATAACTACTGCAATTCGTTTGAAATCATTATCTCATAGTATTTTTGTTGTTGTTGTTGTATTTGTTCTGTATTGAGATTTAGCGTTATATGGGCAAACACCATCCTCCCTGCTGGCTCTGCAGAACACAGGGTAATTTCTTATTTAGTTTTTTTACATCATAACTACTAAATTTCGTTTGAAATCATTATCTCATAGTATTTTTGTTGTTGTTGTATTTGTTCTGTATTGAGATTTAGCGTTATATGGGCAAACATCCTCCCTGCTGGCTCTCCAGAACACGGGGTGCCCAATGGGCTGGTATTAAATTACATTGATGATTAAAAAAGCACATATGGATTTGTTACTTTATGGTAGATTTTGTCTGTAAAACTGTAATAAATTCCATCCAATATGTTGTAGTACTTGTAGTTGTATTTCATTTACAAGTTTAAGCAGTTCAGAGCACATTTGGGGCTGTTTTAGAGCTGCTCTGTGGAATTTAAAACCACACTAAGAGAAAGACAACCAAAAAGAGAGTAGAGAATGCGACGTTAGCGCGCCGTTTATTGCGCACGCAGGGTTAAATAGAAGGTTGACCGCGTATTTTCTGCTTACTGTGGAACCGCTCTATCATCGAACCTCAACCGAATATAGGTGCTCTGGGACGCCTAAGACGCTGTGTTCCGTCCGACAAAGCGCCTGACTTATTCCCTGTTTTAGCGCCTGTCTCTTTAGCAGTGCAGTATTATGACTTACCTTGAATAAGGATACGCACCTTGAGTAGTTTTTTGTCGTAAAAACCTTTACGGGCCAGTCTATCTTGACTATAGGTTATAGTCTATCGTGACCCTATCACCTACAGTGCGGTGACGTCATAGATTTTCAGGAATGCAATACAATACAATATTTCAAAAACATGAACCGACACGTCAGCGTATTTCGTGGGCGCTCCTAGGTCACTACCGCAGAAGAGCCGCTGAATAAGTTTCCTAGTAAGACTGGTTCTGGGCGCGTGACACGGCACAACTTTAAGCCAATTTAAAACCGACAGCCGATGAAATTCAAAAGAAAGATTCTCGCGGTTCAAACAGCTAAACGGGGACGAATAGACGATTAAAAGGAATGGTTGAAAGATAAATATGTGTGCTATGATTTTGCGAGTTTTTTTTTTTTTTTTTTTTTTTTTTGCCGTGCGAGTCTGGATTTCGAAAGGATCGGTGGATTTGTTGAGCACTTTGGAATTTGGCGTTTGTCGGAATTTGCAACCTTGTCTCTTCTATATACAGAAGGCGAAGGGAAAAACTAGGAGCCGTAGCCTACCTGTAGGCTTTAGATGCTGTTTTCGGCGATAAAAACCTTCGAAATCTCGAAATCGTAGTTCGTGGCCGCCATCTTGGATTCGAGTGACAAAACATGAAGCGCCAAGGGGGGGGGGGAGGGTGGGACGACAAGGCTTGCCCTCCCCATTCATTACGCGGCGTTAAAGATTCACAAGTAAACACTGCTGTGCTGTGATTGGGCCTTTTTTTCCACACCTAAAAAAGAGCCAATCACAGCACAGCAGCGCTCAGCGTTTTGGAACTCAAAATTGTTATGAACATGGTCGGCATAGCCGCTGCACGCAGGCTAGGTCGGCACCGTTTCCCGTTTATTTGGGTTTCCTGTGTTTTAGAGTTCCTTGATCGACTGATGTCAGCGCAGTCGTTCTGCCGCGGTGTCGATGTCAGCGGTAGAAAAGACAACAGAAATTCAAAATGGCGGACGGTATGATAGGAAAAGTTCGGCTTTGTGTTTTCATCGTCCTTGCATCGCAAGCAGTATATTCCATATTTGACTACCTCAAGAAATCACTCGAATCGAATCGTGAAAATCAAACAGAAGGAATCAAGAAATCGGAAGTGCTTTTTTTCCCTGATAAAAAAATAGCATGCCGTCAGTTCCTCTCAGATGGCGGTTGTTCCAGAGATCGATGCTCTTACGCACACGAGGTCACATCCCTAAGCAGACTCATAGATGTCCTTATTAAAGCCAGACGTACGCTAGATGTTTGTGTTTTCACAATCAACTGTTTCGAACTAGCAGATGCTGTGATTCAAATGCACAAACGTGGCGTCGTAATTCGTGTCCTTACCGATAGCGAACAAATAGGCTCCAGCGGATCACAGATAGAAAAATTCCGAAGAGAAGGTATCCAAGTAAGGAATGATTTATCGTCGTTTTTTATGCACCACAAGTTTGCCATTGTTGATGGGGAAGTGCTGGCCAATGGTTCGTTTAACTGGACACGCCAGGCGGTGACTGGAAATAGGGAGAACGTGGTTATTACTTATGAAAGGGAACTTGTGAGAAAGTTTAGCCAAGAGTTCAACAAACTTTGGGAAGAGTATGATCCGAGCAAGAGGTGATCTATCTTATGTCAAACTCTCCAATTTTTGGGGGAAAAATACACTATGGACCCAACCAATCAAAAGCCTTTATGTTTAATGTTATCCAAAACTTAAAGTGGCAATCCCACTAGTTTACTTCCAAAGGGCTGACAAAAACCTCACCCAACAAGAGACAAAATAATTTATTACAATCCATGCTATTTAACAGGCCACCTACCATAAATCATCAGTCACATTCTCAAACAAACTTCCAGACTCTGTTTTTACATAATCAACCAGAAGTTAACTTGTCTGCTAAGTGCCGTATGATCCTGCATTTTCCCCACCAAGCTTTAACTAACCAGAGAACAACAGCCAGAAAGCAATTAAACAGTTTGAACTCCTTATGTAGACGACAGTTCACACTTGTTCAAAATTGCTGTAAGTAAGAGTTTGACTGACTTCATATTCAAACCTGACAATTCTAGGACATACAGTATAAATTAATTCTCTTTTAACACATTGACCCAGGGATAAATGGTCTTGAAGATATGCTTCCAACCAGTGTGTTGGCATCTACTCTTAAAACAAATAATAGCACAGGTTCTTTGACAAATTTCAAATCGAACAAGGAAAGAAAAGCAGAATCACCTCTCTCAATAAAACGCTCAAAATACCACACAAGGGAGAGAGATCAGCAAACACAGCTCAAAACACAAATAGATACCTTTATTTTGATCCTCCAGGTTCATTTCCATGACCTCAATACAACAATGTCTACTCCTTGAAGGCTTGTAAAACCACTTGGATGCCTTTGTGGATTGCAAAGCATTCTGGGAGATCCAGGGAAAAATTCACAAGGGGAGGGCCAGTCAACACTTTTCTCCCCAAAGTCAGATGTTTTTTTTCTCCCGAGTGACACAAAGCATCCATTTTCATCGTATAATTCAATAGAGTAACCAAGATATTTATAAATCATATATTGTCAATAACATATCAGCCTTCATTTTTAGATTGTTATTTTGAAGTTTTCTTGCAAATGAACGGCTGAATTTTCAATGATAAACAATGGGTAATTGACATTGTTTAATTATGCAGGCATTGATGCTCCACTGTAAAAAAAATCACTATGTTTAAAATATATTGATATATATATATTAATGAAAAGGTTATAAGAACTGTAAGTTTATTTGTCTCTATATGTACCATACCCACACTTTTTGAGGTGGGGAAAAAGTGCCCCTCTAGAGCCAGTATTTTCCAAAACCTTCCCTCTCTCCCTTCCACTAAAGAGCATACAAAATATAACACTACTATGGGGGTGATTGTCAGCAAAATCAATTTAAACCCTTAGGGATAGCATTTTGGTGTGGTCAACAGAAATCCGTACCCCTAAAAGCAAATAGTAAATTGGGTGTGGTCAAAGGAATTTTTAACCCTAAGAGATAACAGAATCAGCAAAAAAACAATAAACACGTCCTTAGGAATAGCAGTTGAATTTTATACCTTAAGAGATAGCAAAATTGAAAAAATCCTTCAACACCTTATCCTAAAAGATGGGACAACACCCCTCTACTTTTCTGGAAAGTCCTCCTAGAGGGATAGGTCCGATAGGTCCTCTCTCAGGGGCGTAGCCCTCCTTTAGCAGCCAAAAAATACAGTAAATGGAAGAGACATTATCTACAATACAGGAGAAAATGCCTTGAACGTCAATTTTAGGCCCCTCCTGTTTAAAATCCTGGCTACGCCACTGCCTCTCTTTATCAATACACCTTTTTTCAAGACAAAAAACTGCTAATGCCAACCACCTCCCCCACACCCAACCTATAATCCAGTTGGATCCACTTATGGTTAATCTTTAACATAAGTTAAGATAAGAGCTGCCAGTTACTGCCAATGCATTTCTATAAGTCTTAGTGGAAAGGTGGACCCCACCCAACCCATCCCCTTGAAGATGTGCCTATGGTCATAAGTAATAAAGATGCAAGAATCATCTCAAATCCTTCACAGGATGTCAATCATTGAATGCGAGAATAACTTTCTGTTCTTCTGTACTTCCACTCAACCAGGAAGAAACCTTTTGTACCCAGAAGGGACCATATTACCTAGAAATTAAAAAAAAAGTATATTGCAGTTAATATAAGGAGTAACATATAGCCTGGAATAGAGATCTCTGGGAGCCCTTAATATAACTGGCACAAAATTGAGAAGAAGGTTGATAGCCTGAGATGCTTTCTAAGCCCATTATTCATTAAATACCATGAGAGGAATGAGGTGTTATTAGTGGGTGTGTGTTTGGTGGGGGGGGGGGGGGGGGGTTAGGGGTTTCAAAAATTTTAAACCACCTTCAGAGGAGGGAGGGGCTTTAAAAAATATAAAAAATTAAACAGGGGACCCCTGAAACATTAAGGTGTCCTGAGTCAAAGTCTACGCCCAAGTCTACCCCCTCAGGGTATATAATGAACATTTCCTAAAAATATTTTGTGTAGTAGAGGATAATTCATTAGAAACTTACTAGAATAAGTAGCTGCCACTCTAGCAGGAGCTTGAGGCTGTAGAAAAAAGCTATCGCTGCTGCACCAGACTGCGAAAGAAAAAAAAAGGATACTTTATACATATTCAGATGCAAAGTAAACATGATTGAACATTTTCTTTTATCACAGTAATAAGTTTCAGAGGCAGAGCCAAATTGAATGTTAGCAAACAAAAATCGCTTAGGCTTATTGTACTCCTCCCAAACCTCTAGTTTATGTTCAGAAAAATGCATGATAATGAGATGTAACCAATTGGTATATGGTTCATATACTACAGTTTGTAACTAAATGGTATATACTGTACTTGCTGTGCATAATGCAGTTTGCAAACTATTGTTGCACATAGACATTTTATTTGCCAATCCTCTTTTGTAGTTTACATGCGGTAGTGCAGCTACAAAATCAGCTACAATGAACAAATTTTGGATTGTAGGTTTCACTCATTCCACAAGTACTGTACCACTAGCTCACCTGAACAAATTTAAACAGAGCAAAGGCTGGAGCGCTATCATCAGGGTAAGCAAACCCAAGAAGGGAGTATATCTGAGGAATAAGCAGAGCACGAGCAATATCATGGTAACGACATACAACAAGAAGGGAGTATATCTGAGGAAAAAGGCAGGACATGTGGAATATCAGGATAAGTACACCCAACAAGAAGGGAGTATATCTGAGAAAAAAGGCAGAGCATGAGAAACATCAGGATCAGTAGACCCAACAAGAAGGGAGTCTATCTGAGGAAAAAGGCAGAACATGTGGAATATCAGGATAAGTACACCCAACAAGAAGGGAGTATATCTGAAGAAAAAGGCAGAGCATGAGAAACATCAGGATAAGTAGACCCAACAAGGGAGTCTATCTAAGGAAAAAGGCAGAACATGTGGAATATCAGGATAAGTACACCCAACAAGAAGGGAGTATATCTGAGAAAAAAGGCAGAGCATGAGAAACATCAGGATAAGTAGACCCAACAAGAAGGGAGTATATCTGAGAAAAAAGGCAGAGCATGAGAAACATCAGGATAAGTACACCCAACAAGAAGGGAGTATATCTGAGGAAAAAGGCAGAGCATGAGAAACATCAGGATAAGTAGACCCAAGAAGGGTGTATGTGGAATATCAGGATAGACCCAAAAATGAGATATATCTGAGAAAAAGGGCAGATCGTGTGGAATATCAGCTTAAGTAAACCCAAGGAGGGAGTATATCTTAGGAAAAAGGTAGAGCATGAGGAATATCAGGATAAGTAGACCCAAGAAGGGTGTATGTGGAATATCAGGATAGACCCAAAAATGAGATATATCTGAGAAAAAGGGCAGATCGTGTGGAATATCAGGGTAAGTAAACCCAAGAAGGGAGTATATCTGAGGAAAAAGGTAGAGCATGAGGAATATCAGGATAAGTAGACCCAAGGAGTATGTGGAATATCAGGGTAGACTCAAAAATGGGATATATCTGAGAAAAATGGCAGATCGTGTGGAATATCAAAGTAAGTAGACCCAAGAAGGGAGTATATCTGAGGAAAAAGGTAGAGCATGAGTAACATCAGGTTGGTATCTGGATACGTTGATTTGCTGCTAGTGTGAACAAAGCAAATATGCTATTATGAAAACAGAGCTGTACTCACTTGAGTGTTATAGCTACTATCTCCTAAACCAAGAAGAAAACCACAAAGTAGAACCACATACTGACTGAAAGACAATAATAAGTATCAGTGTTGAACATACAATCAATATTTCAGATTTTCTGGGCAAGAGGTATATATAATAATCGAAGGGCTCTGTGAGCCACCTCGTGAATGCAAATTTGTTTTTTAGTTATTTTCTTGTGTGCAAAAAACATATACAGGATTAATTTTGAACAAAGGATGAACACATCCAAGATGCTGGGAGTACATAACAATGTCCTTTCTTTTCGATGTGATAAAACACTAAGAACAACTGTTCTATTTATTATTTATTATTATCATAAAAAGTAAAAAAAAAAAAAATTAGAAGGAACAAGTAGGGATCGAACCTCCGGTCTCTGATGACTTAGACAAGCAACAGAACCACTACACCACTGAAGCATTGCAGAAGTAACCTCTGAGTAAAATTAGCTTTTATCCTAATTGGTATCTCACCGTTCGAACTGCTTTTGCTAGCATGTCAAATTTCGCCCTATTCTCTACGGAAACAGAAGTTAAATACCCGACATAATTAATCAAGCTACAGTCATATGTATTTTAAGCATGTCAACATTCTAGAAATTCGCAAATAATCGTTATTGATCGTTTCTTGATGAATAAGTGTGTTTAAACGAGTTTTGTTTGATATTTAGCCCTTTTTTATGGAAAAAACAACTTATGGAAGTCCATACTATTTTTCTTGACCTGCAAACAGAGGCTTTCTTTTATTACCCTGCAAAGAAAGGCCATGCTAACAGAGGCTTTTCCCTTGTGTTTCTCTGACTTTAAAAGTCGCAGCTTTGGATATCGGCTCTTTCAGCACAAATTCAAACAAATAACACGAAAACCCAGAGACGCGAACCTTCAAGTACTAGAAGAAGAATAATTAAAAGCTTTGCTAGCATTTTACTTGTTTTGTAAACTAACAACTTGCATTGGACTGAACCGTAGAAGATCGATTGACGTCAGTGAGGAAGGCGCATGCGCACGCTCAACCCACATCCAAGACTTTTTTGTAAAAACTAGCTTATATATAATTTACGGCTATAATACGTGATGACCGTAGCAGCCACAGGTTGATGACAAGGCTGTTTTATAGTACCAAGCTTTAACCGGAAGTTAGTCACTGGAAGTTTAAAGGAAGATCTAAAAATTGCTGTGTTGCAAAAGCACAGAAAGACCACAAAAAGTTTACGGATGATCGATCCAACAATCCAACGATCTGACGATCGAGTGACACTGAAGTCCCTCCAATAACTTGTATTCCTAGTTAAAAATGACCATGGGAATGATAATGATGTCGGTGTTAAGGGTAATGATAATAATGGTGATTATTATAATAGTTATCATTATCATAACGATAATCATAATGATGGTGATGATGGTGATGGTAATGACGATAATGATGATGGTGATGAGGATGACGATGTGGATGATGATTATGATATTGATGATGATGACGATGTGGTTGTGGGGTTTGACATAATATAGGGAATTTTCTCGACTCACTTTGGAGCATGTAGATATGCAACCTTCATTGTTCCACCGGTGGGAGCATCAGAAGGAATGTTGAGAAAAATGAGGATGAACGCAACCCAGTGGATAAACAGTCCAAACAGGACGATGGGATCCCGGCCAAACCGGTTTGTCCTCTTGCCAAAAATTCCAAATGTAAGTCCACCTAGAAGAAAGTCAATGAATAAACTACTGTGGATCATTACTATATAGTCATTGAAATAATTATTGAATTGGCCCACGTAAAAAATAAAAACTTGTTTAACTAGATATCAAGGTGCATCATGGAACTATGTCTTACACATGCTAATTCTAATGGTTCATTAATAATTTCTTAAAACGATAACTCAGAAAATAAAAAGGTCTTTATTTACCTATTATCTCCCCAACCCCAATGAACATTCCAGTTAAGCCGATAAGCTTCTTTGAATTTGGTAGTTGTTGAGTGTTCCCTAAAAATGACATAAACAACAGGACATTAACAAAAGGCTATAAATAGTTTCATTGTCAGCATTTAAAATAACATTATACTAAAGTACCAAATCTGAAGTTTTTATTTGGTTACAAGCAATGCCCTACTACGAAGTAACGGAGGGGTTACTAAAGTAGTCAAATTATCATCCCAATCAACAGTATCATCAGCAGCAGCATACATACCAACACATGTTCCATAGACACCACTGAAGAATGTCAACTCTAGCCCTAAGAGAAGAGGAGAAGAGTTTAAAGCATTTTTTAAAGGCACAATAGAAGGTGAAGATGAACTTTTCAGGAATATATATTAACATAACATAAAATAATTGTAAGGTTTGTGGTATGTCCTGCAGAAATGATATGCCACATTACCTGTGTAGGCAAAACACAAACTCAGCAACATCATGTCTCTTGTAATGAAGAGGCGAATTGATGTCACTGAAAACACAGAATGCACTAGGTACAGAGATTGTAGTAAAAATGAATGGTAGAAAAAAAACATTTTTGAGAAAGGTGAGAATCAGCCTTCAACTATAAAATCAATGTCTAAACCTTATGTACTGTTATATGCCAAAGGTTGGGAAATAGGCAAGGAAAATGATAAAATGGTATGTTTAATGCTTTTGTGAAAACAGAGTAGTTTACTGGTACTCTGTTTCCACAGTGGCGAAAATCACACAATTTCAACCGCATGTTTTATTTATTTCCCTGATTGTACCATGCCTATACAGACCACCTAGTTTTCTACAGCTTTTCTGTAATCTTTCCAGTCATACCAAATAAATAAAGACATTTGGCTTAACATTGTTTCCATGTTTTCTTGTCCCCATGGCACCTAAGCCAATATTGTTAAATCAATATTTCTTTCAGCTGTCCTCATTTCTTGTGCACACACACACACATACAAATAAAGTGATTCACACTGTCACATATGGGAGGAGAATGACTGGGATTGAGTCCCTTCTCCCTAATACCCAATTCCTGTCATTCTAGCTTATCTTAATCAGGGTACACTACAGTGACATACACTTACAAAATGCCTGGATGACTCCTGAATTCTTTGGAGATGCATCTGAGTTATCTTGATAAGAATCGCTGAAGTCAGGCATAAACATGTCACAATAAGAAAGTTATGAGGATGTATTACTACCTATCCAAAAAAGGCCCAAAACTGGCTCCCCCAGAAAGGAAAATAAGAATAATAAAAAACTTTTTGGATTTGGCAATTTCTACAATGATTTGCAACAATTAATAGAAACACACACCTACACATGGAAAGAGACAGCCTAGGAGTTAACATGTGAATAATAAAACACCAACCTCTCGGATCTATAATGTGCATCCTCATGATGAGTTGTCAACTAAAAAAGATATAATATTTACAACAAATGCTACAACATTCTTGAGGAAATATCCTCCTGGGTGGGTAGGGGATGTGTGGGGGTGTGTAGGGGATGGGTGGGGGTGTGTAGGGGATGTTTGTGTGAATGGGCTGGGTAGGGGGTCTAGGGGATAGGTGGGGGTGTATAAGGGATAGGTGTTGGTGTGTAGGGATGGATGGGGGTGTGTAGGGGATGGGTGGGGTTTGTGGGGGATGGGTGGGGGTGTGTAGGGGATGGGTGTGTAGGGGATGGGTGAGGGTGTGTAGGGGATGGGTGGGTGTGTAAGGGATGGGTGGGGGTGTGTAGGGGATGGGTGGGGTTTGTGGGGGATGGGTGGGGTGTGTAGGGGATGGGTGTGTAGGGGATAGGTGGGGGTGTGTAGGGGATGGGTGGGGGTGTGTAGGGGATGGGTGGGGGTGTGTAAGGGAAGGGTGTGGGGGTGTGTAGGGGATGGGTGGGGGTGTGTAAGGGAAGGGTGTGTAAGGGAAGGGTGTGGGTGTGTAGGGGATGGGTGGGATTTGTGGGGGATGGGTGGGGGTGTGTAGGGGATGGGTGTGTAGGGGATGGGTGAGGGTGTGTAGGGGATGGGTGGGGTGTGTAGGGTATGGGTGGGGGTGTGTAGGGGATGAGTGAGGGTGTGTAGGGGATGGGTAGGTGTGTAGGGGATGCATGGGTGTGTAGGGGATGGGTGTGGCTGTGTAGGAGATGGGTGTGCCTGTGTAGGGGATAGGTGGGGGTGTGTAGGGGATGGGTGGGGCTGTGTAGGGGATAGGTGTGGGTGTGTAAGGGATGGGTGGGGTGTGTAGGTGATGGGTGGGGCTGTGTAGGGGATGGGTGGGGATGGGTAGGGGTGTGTAGGGGATGGGTTGGGTGTGTAGGGGATGGGTGTGTACGGGATGGGTGGCTGTGTAGGGGATGGGTGGGGGAAGTAGGGGATAGGTTGGGGTGTGTAGGGGATGGGTGGGGCTGTGTAGGGGATGATACCTGATACCTGTTTAGTGCTGGGTTGAACTCTTCGCATGAGAAACATCATTCCTATGCCAATACCACAGACAACACTAAAGACAATGAAGACCGTCCTTCTGGTTGCATCATCTAGAATAAACATGGATAACTTACTGGATGAATAAAACTGTGTGTCTGGCCTAGTTCTAAGTATAACATCAACATGTCTTGGTCAATGATCCACCAATGATAAGCTCTCAATTCATTTAATATTTATTTACAAATTGACATGTACTTCTGATACAAAAATAACAGTAAAACCTCCAAATAATGGACACCCCTTGCAACTTCCTTAGAAAAGTGGCATTGTCTTATAAAAGGGATGTGTCAAAACGAAACAAAAATAATATATAAGAATGCAGACCTTAAATAACCTAAGGCAATTGGGTGCCTGAGATAAAGGGGCATTGTGCACATAAGTCCAAATTAAAGTTAAGTCAGCATATTCTTTAGCCTCTTAGTTATACAAGGTGTTTATCAAGTCAACGTTATACAAGGTGTTTATCAAGTCACATTATACAAGGTGTTTATCAAGTCACGTTATACAAGGTGTTTATCAAGTCAACGTTATACAAGGTGTTTATCAAGTCAACGTTATACAAGGTGTTTATCAAGTCAACGTTATACAAGGTGTTTATCAAGTCACGTTATACAAGGTGTTTATCAAGTCACATTATACAAGGTGTTTATCAAGTCACATTATACAAGGTGTTTATCAAGTCACGTTATACAAGGTGTTTATCAAGTCACATTATACAAGGTGTTTATCAAGTCACGTTATACAAGGTGTTTATCAAGTCAATGTTATACAAGGTGTTTATCAAGTCAAGTTATACAAGGTGTTTATCAAGTCAACGTTATACAAGGTGTTTATCAAGTCAACGTTATACAAGGTGTTTATCAAATCACGTTATACAAAGTGTTCATCAAGTCAACGTTATACAAGGTGTTTATCAAGTAGAACTCTCTTTGTTTACTAAGGTGTGGTGCAACTAATTCATGTTTCTGACATGCCTCATGTACGTGATTAGCTAATCAGATAAAAGGTGAAGTAATAGCAGCCATGTGGGTCCAAAAAAAATGTTTCACAATGTCTCCTATTAATAGGGGACTTGCGCTAAGAGATCATGTGACCTTTCTGGGTGGCAAATTCAAAACAAACAAAAAATCAAACAAAAAATCACACCAAAAAATGTTGAAAAAATAAAATCTTTAAATGAAACTAAATCATTTCTGGAAAAAATGAATTCTGGCTTTTTTCTGTAAAAGCTGAGTAAGTTCCTTTTTGTTGCTGTTATTTTGCCGCTTAAAGCCTGAGTGCCTGCTAGTTTGCCACACAAACAGTCACATGATCTCTTAGCTCAAGTCCCCTATTGCTTGATCTCTGTTCTGTGCACAAATCAAACACATACCTATAGTAGAACCCTTGAACTCGAAGTAAACAAACAGATTTCCAAACAAAAGGCTGTGAAAGAAGTATAAAAAAGGATACATTTTATCGGCTGATTTGGGGAAGCTACTGTATTGGTAGTGACATAACAATAAAACTGGATAATTTTTTAGATGGTTATTTTGAGATTTCTTTGCACTATGTGTCATCCAATATAAAATGAAAACAATAACAAAGGATAGCTAACAAGGGTTCTTCGAGTAATACCTGCACTGTAGCAAAGCCCAGAATATACCACTGTTCCTGGGCATTGTCTCCTTGTCTGAGTTGATTGTCAAGAAGTTTCCTTGGCCTGTCCAAATAACTAAACATAGCACAGAAAGTTAAGACCACCAAGATATCAAAAGACAAACACCTGACTTTAAAAATTAATTCATAAGGGTTGCACTAAAGCTGTTCGCAAGAAATATTCAGAGGCAGATCCCCAGGGATGGGCCCAGCAAGAATTTCAAGAAAGGGGGTGGGGGAGGCAAGTTTAGAATTTTTTTGCTGGATTTTTTTTATATTTCTTAATAAAAAGACAGTATCTATATGGTGTGTAAGGGGGTATCTCTATTAGATTTGCCTGTGATGTTAGACAGTGATCTGGCTGGTTTACAGTAGGTTTTGTTATAATTAAAGCCAGCCTCAAAATTCAGCCAAAGATTCTAAGGCAGAGGTAGTAATTGATAAGAACAAATATGATTGTGATACAGATAGACTTTATTAACCAAAAGGTGCTACATGGGCACATTTTTCAGTTAAAAAGGGATTATGTGACTTCTGGAGTAGCAAGCCGGTAGCAAAATAAAACGAAAAAGAAAATATCTTTCAATAAAAATAAAAATAATAGAATGTTTCTAGCTGTGTCATACATAAGTACTGAATAAATTACTTTTTGTTGTAATTTTTTTACCACCAAAGGTTGGAGTGAGTGTGAGTTTTGCAAAGTTGCCTATCTTATTTGGTAAGGACACACAAGGAGGAGGGGGAGGGGGTTGAAAGCTTTCTGCGTAATTAATAGTGTGATTGCTACTTATTAGTAATGATAAGAATGGATGATCTACTTGTACAGGTTTCTGTGGCCACTTACTACTTGCTCCAAATCCAATGATAACAGAACCAAGGTATAATGTCCATGTTTTGGGTTCAATAAGAGCTAGAATAAACAGCCTGGAAAATATAAATGAATTAAGGAGTAAATAACTTGATATAATAAATCTTTCAATATAATAATGTCAATTTCAGGTCCATTCAACTATAAAATATTTGATGGGGAATAATCTTGATTTGCCAATATTCTCGATATATCGATGTAATTTTTAATCTTGTTATATTGAGGTTTCACTATACCAAAAATTTAAGAACGCTGACCACAAAAAAATTCTGGGACAAGTAAAACAATAGTTTCTAATAGTATATCACTAATTATCCCTAGGGTCTCATCACAGTAAAGGAGGTTACAATTTGCTGGCCCCTGTTTTCCAAGATAAGGCAATCTCCTGTGTGCTGCTGTGAGACCAGGCCGGCTCCTTGTGAGGTCAAGAAAATAATCATTCCCTGAACCAATCTCTAGGGACATGGGGACCCTTCAGCAGTGTGTGGATCAACGTTCAAAGGATGGTGGTGACAATAAACGATGTGTGGGCAATGTTTAGCCTGCTTGCAGGCGGTACTCGGTGTTATCATCGCGGAAAACCCTCTCCGTTCGATGATAGGGCGGCATATTGTATTCTAAGCCCCATGGTTCCTGGGGGCGAGCGCAAAAACGGACGCAGGGCTGTTTTTGCACTCGCCCCCAGGAACCATGCGGCTTAGAATACAATATGCCGCTCGATCATCGAACGGAGAGGGTTTTCCGCGATGATAACACCAAGTATCACCTGCAAGCAGGCTAGGCAATGTTCAGATTGCTTACAAATAAAATGGCTTTATTGCAAGTCGCATTTATGCAAAGGGAACTGTAAAAAGGAGCACAGTCCACAGTTAACAGAACATCTCCCTGCCTGACTAGTTACCAATAAAATAAAATAAAATAAACAATGATTTATTGGGGACAAAGGAGCATTAGCGTTTCTCATGCTGCTTAGTGTAGTGAACTTACAAGTAGCAGATTCCACCAGCTATCATAGAAGCCCTGGGACCAAAAAATCCAACGACAGATGGTGCTACCCAGTTGGAAAATGTGAAGACAGAATAGACAATGCCCAAACTATGTAGAGAGAAAAAGAATATAGATTTTTAAAAACACACACACAAAAACACGGCACCAGGTTTACAATTAACAATCAAATGGTTTATATGCCAAAAACATTTCAAATTGTCACCCATGATTAAAGCCAAAACACCATGTCAATGATATTTGATTGAAAGTTTCTCAGTTACTTGAATTAACCGATGAAAATGGATTCTTTGTGTGACTTGGTATTGTGTGAGCATAAAATGGAGAGTGATATAGAGTGATATACAACCCTAAGGCTATTTATATATAAATAATAGATAAACAATAACAAACATAACTAATAAATACTGGCAGAAATCTTAAAATCCTGCTTTATTCCATATGATTTCCTAGAAACATCCCTTTATTGCTTCAGAGTTGTTATCTTACATACCTGACATATCCGTCACCTAAAAAAGTAATAGAGCAGGGAAAGCATTAGTGTCTATTACTGTCATTGAGTTACTTTCTTGTTTGGATAATTGAATAAATTCTTAGTCACTACAAAAGTTTGTAGGGGAGGTCAAACAGGGCTCAAATTTACAATTTTGCTGATGTACCTAAGTTTAAACAGAAATAACAAGCAAATAAATAGAAGCCCTTGTTTGAAAACTAGGCATTGTTAGATATGGATTCTTATTTCCACTTTATATTTTATCAAACAGCATTTATGCAGTACGTGGAGAAATAGAACCCTATCAAGGTAATCATTACCCACCTGCGCAGAGCTTTCTGTGTCACTCGTTTACTTTGTCCCACATGGAACAAAGTAAACAAGTGACATATAAAGCTCTGTACAGCAGGTAATCATTGGCTTGTACAAATCAGGGCCGTAGCAGGGGGTGGGGCACTGGGAGCACCCCAATATTTTAAAAAAATTATAAGGACATGACCAGTAGGGGCAGAGCTGTGTCCCGCAATATTCTCTTGATCTTTCTTTATTCCCCCCCCCTCCCCCAATATTTCAAGGCCGGCTACGGCCCTGCAAATTTTCCTCTGAAGAGGTATTTTGACAGGTTTTTAAAGAGAATAAATAGCTGCAATTATCAGTCTTGCTATTACTTTACAACATAAAAAGCCAATTTATAACTGTGAAAGTTTCATTTGTAAATTATTAGCATCTAAGAGGGCATAGTAATGAATGAGTTAAACTACAACATTAAAAAGACTATTTATACCTGTGAAAGTTCCATTTGTAACATTTCTCGCTGCTTGTAGGACTGATGGCTAAAAACACAGAAACAAAAAACTAGTTGGATGGAAAAACAGAAGGGTTGATGCTATTATCCTCCATAACAAGGTGTTTCTATTATCAGAATATTTTTTGGATGAAGGAGAGACTAATTGAGAGCACCAATAACAAACAAAACACCAGTTGTTTTAAAACACAACAACAAAAACTCCACATTTGATGGACTTTTCATCAAGTATGTCCAATATAGGGACATCTCCCTGTCTGAACAGTTACCAGATATCCAGTTCATCCTAAAGTTAACTTTTCCAGGCTCACCATATAAAATAACACATTAAAATAAACAATAATTTATTGGGTATGAGTCTGGTTGTGGAGGAAGTACTGTATTATGATTGTACTTCATGGTTTGTTTATTTGAATGAGTTGTCATTTAATGTGAGGACATTAATTGTTTTATAAACTTCCTGTCAACTTTGGGTATTAACAACATGCCCCCCCCCCGCCTCCTCTACCCCCCCCCCCCCACCACCACCACCAATTATAATAATCTCAGCAGTTGTCATTGTCTTTAGTACTTTAGGCAAAAAGGAAACGACAAAAAAATATATAATGACAGAAAAAAATAATAAAAAGATTGAACCATAAACACAATAAGTAATTAATGACTGATTCTTTGCGAGTCTCTAGTGACAACTTTTTACTCTTTTTAATGAGGTCTAGTTTGTCGAGGGTTTGGTTTAATAAAACTACCGTTTCATTCCGAAAAATGCTAGCATCTGGCACAAAGAAATAAACCTCTTATCTCTGACAACACATAAATCTAAAATACTAAATTGTTACGTGAAATCGTGGATTCTTTGACACAAAAACACTTCATTCAAATGTCAGAACGCGCTCTCTGATGCGAAACTCCAGTGTACCTATGTATTCCTGAATTTTTTATCAATCTAAAGCTTGCTATATAACATACCTCTATAATAGACGTAGTCTGGAAGGCTGTGAAAACAAACATAAACGAAAAACCCATAACAATCACGTTCCAAAAGCGGACATCGCACAACCCCGCCATCTTGGAAAGTAGTCTTCTTCCGTGTCTACAAAATATAGCCGTACCGAGTACCCCTGAGGACGAAAACTAAAAAAAATACTTTTATTTCTTACCATAAAGTATTTTGGGAAATGGAAGCTAATGAAAAACTAATTAAACTAATGAAAAGCTTTTTTACTTCAAATTATGGACAAAAAGCTTTAAAAAATACTTTTACATGTAGAAGTTTTCAAAATGTTAGCCTCCCTACACGGGGGAGTGCAATTTGTCACCATCACATGATTGGCCACACGTACGACGTCATTTGAAGAATTTTATTTCAGGGAAACATCATAACCCAGCTCGTGTTTTTTAATAGGAATTCGGATATTTTCAACGTTGTTTTCTTTATTTGACGACAAGGTAAGATTGTTGCTAGATGTCATGTTTCGGGAAGGGCTTAAAGGCGAGAAGAAAGGTTTTAGCGGTCCAATTGGTTTAGGAAAACCCACGGAATGTTTTGCGAAAGTTTCGGCCTACAAACGCGGAAATCGAAATAATGAGTTTCGAATGTTGCTTTAATTTCAAAGATTAGTGTGCTTATTCAGTTTCTCTCCGTGCATGAGCTTGTGCTCTTTCGCTTGCGGTACTTGCTTGGCATATCTTAGGAGGAAGTGAAAAGGTTAAAGTTAGACAATTGAATGAGGTGGTTGTGGCGGGGGGGGGGGGGGGGGGGGGGGAATGGTTACCAAGGATAGAAGGGGTGGAACAAATACATGAAGGTGTATATCTTGGCTCATCACTTAGATAAGATTGATTATTAAACAAAATGTCAAGGACATTCATCGTAGCATTTATCGTACACCAGAAACTCACAGTGTGTAGACATTGATCAGTCATTCAACTCACATCTCATCTCATACCTCAGACAAACTTTTCTCCTATTTAAAGAAGGCCACTCACATATGCCACCATTTTACACAACTGTACAATAAAAAGTGACAAAAAGAACCCATTTCCATCAGTTAATTTGAGCAAGTAACTGAGATACTTTTAATCAAATACCAATGGTAAAGTATCAGACTTCAATCGTGGATGGTTATTTTGAAGTTTTCTTGCATATAAGCCTCACATTTCCAATTTTAAACATTAAGAAGGGAGTGGTTGATTGTCTTTTTTTTAAATGTGGGTTTTTGGCCTTGTGAGGCAGTGAGCAAAGTGCACCCTGTGAGCTCGGCTTTATGATGGTTATGAGCATATCTGAGCCTGGGTTGACAAAGACAACAATATGTGAGCAAAAAAGCAAAGAAGAAAAAGCTCAAATTAGGTTAGCTCCCTGTATCATTCCATGCTCAAATATTCAGACCATGACACCTCCAGCTTCTAAGAGTCATGGTTTGTACTTTTGATACCTGTATTTACAGATGTCTGGAGACAAGCTGCCACCAGCCTACATGCCGCAGCAACCACCGGTCTACCAGGCACAGCCTGGGTATGCAACAGCCCCACCCTACCAAGGTAGTACATTTTAGCCACACCCTTGCCCCGTGCTAGCTACACCTCTTCGATGTTCTCTTGTCATTTAGGATACAATGAGTGCCCTACAACCCACCTACCCCTTCACCCTCCTACTAGCTACAACTCTTTGTTATTTTCTTGTCTTACAGAATGCATATTACCCATCAACCCCCCATCCCAGTGCAGGGGTTAGATGGGTAAATCCAAGACTCTGAGCCCATACTTTTCAATAAAACGGCCAGACTAGATGATGAAATTTTTTATGTAGAGAATCGTTTATCTGGATATGGAAAGTTATAAGCAGGGTCTGATTACACCATACAATCTTAAAAAATTGGGACCATGAGATCGCGTTTAAAAATCAGAGACTCCGAGACGGTGGTAAAAAATAAACAAGACTCCGGGACTTGCTTAAAAAACAGTGAGATTCTGAGACTGCGAAATTTTGGCACGAACTTTCAAAATTTCTTGGTACCCATTGCTACCCTTCATTGCACCAATGCTTACTTCAACTTTTTTATGTTCTCTTTTCTAACATGGTTAACAGCACCCTCTTAAACCCACCCACCCCTCCTGCTCGTTTGACATTCATTTTGTATTACAGGGTACCAGGGTGGGGCTCCGCCCGGTGGTTACCAATCAGGCGCACCCCCTGGATACCAACCAGTCCCGGCAACAACCGTGCCTTCGACTACCTACGTCTATGTTGCCGGCGGGTCGTGTCCATCTTGTGGAGTAGGTGTCCCTAATCAGGAGTTCACCATTCTCGGGATCTGTCTTGCAATTTTGTTCTTCCCTATTGGCATCCTCTGCTGTCTGATGCTAACAGAGAGAAGGTGCTCACATTGTGGCATGACCTTTGGCTGATTGGCTTGCTGAGGATCAATAGAGACTTGTGGATTCTGTATGAACTATATTTCCATGTCCAAAGAGACAAAATTAGCATCCCCATAGCTAAAAAAATGCCGTCACCCACTGTCTCCTGTTAGCTACTGGCTAGTCTACATGTAGCAGCTTTCCACTCTTGAAACAAATATGCACATCATAAAATAGCAAATTTAAGGATACAGATGCAAAACAAGATGAAAAGATAAAAAATATACCTTATTAATGATATATATACAAAAAATCACCGTTTTATTTCAAATACTTATTCCTTATCTATTAATTGAACGTTTTGAATTTTTGTTATTAGGTTTTGAGATCAACCACCAAAACTCAATATTTTCTTGTAACACCAGTTATGAATATACGTTTGATCATCAAGTTGATTTGGGGGGGGGGGGGACTGGGGGTTTTCATAGACACCGAAACGCCCCTCCGGGCCTCCCAGCCCCATTTTAGGCTTGGGAGGTGCGCTGGGCCCCTCCGCCCCCCCCCCCACCCAGCCCCATTTTAGGCTTGGGAGGTGCGCTGGGCCCCTCCGCCCCCCCCCCCACCCAGCCCCATTTTAGGCTTGGGAGGTGCGCTGGGCCCCTCCGCCCCCCCCCCCCCACCCAGCCCCATTTTAGGCTTGGGAGGTGGGCTGGGCCCCTTCGACCCCCCCTTCCCCCCAGCCCTATTCCAGGCTTGGGAGGCGCGGCGTGCCCCTCCCAGCCCCCCAGCCCCGTCTCATGCAGATGCGGCCCCGCGTAGATTAATAATTGCTAATTATCAATCTACGTCGGGACCACTTCGCGTAGATTAATAATTGGCAATTATCAATCTACGTCGGGACCACCTCGCGTAGATAAATAATTAGCAATGGTTAGCAATCATTAATCCGCTGTCTATTAGGGTGGCGGGACTGGTGCCTTTCATAGAAACGAGTGGGAACCTTGCAATTAGACCCCCGTCTGTCCTGTAGTATATACACATGTGCATATCATTCGAAGGATGAAGTGCGGAAAAGATTACTGCAGGTGGCTAAAGGTCGGCCATGCAAACACGTGTATATATATATAGCATTGGGTTGGGCCGCTACCCTACGGTGCGTGGAACGACCGTTTTTCGGCCGTAAATTCAAAGCCGCTTTCGTGGCGTTTAAACCTGAGCTTTACTCGAACACCTCGCTCCCGAACTCCTCGCGAATTTCTCGCAGTCTCTTTTTCATCTTTTCGCGTGTCTCCAGGGAGGCCCTTTCTTGCTTTTTTTCTCACGCGATGCGAGGCCGTGTCGAGCTCTGATAGCGGCCTTGAGCGCGTAGTATCTCTCTTGTTCCCGAAGTATTAGCCGAAACTCTTCGTCTGAGATATGCCCGTCTTGTAGAGCCTTAGAGACCAGCTCGCTGATCGAGTTTTTCTTACTCTCCGCTAAAACCATCGTGTCTTCGTGTTTAGCCATCTTGCTCGTAAGACCCCTAGGGACTATCCCTGCGCCCACGACACCGACCAGCCCAGCGACCCCTGCCAGCGGACCGCCGATCAGAACCCCTATCCCACTCAAAGAGACCCCTACCCCGGCGCTGGAAGTACGAGAAGCGATACGAGACCGCTCTAGCCAGCCGGACTACAGACGCCCTGGCAGACAGCTTTCTGAAGCTCAAGACCAAGCTAGTAGGCATGGCGCTGCCGATAGACAGTGTGGTCGATCTCCACAATGACCTAGTGTCCGACTACATCATCTGACAACGAGCTCCGCACATTGTGCGGAAGCCTGTCTCTACGCTGCGGTCGTTTGATGGCTTTAGCCGTCGGGGCGTTACACGTAGCACGCCATGTGAACACCGCCGGAACAGCAAGCGCTGACACGCGGTGCCAACACGAGGTAGCAGTCGCGGACCCACCAGTGGTTTGCCCCCCGAAGGGTACGCACACTGGCGAGTCTGCCATCCCAGAGTAGACGTTCATTTGAAAGCTTGCCACTTCTTCAGCAACCAAGTAGTTGCACCACAAATGGAGGGACCTCAAGGAAGTACTAGTGCTCAGCCTGCCGGAACGGCAAACGGGTCAGCGGAAGCTGCTGATGAGCATCATCAAAAAACTGCTCATGAACCTGCACGTACGCCTTCGGCGTTAGTGGAGAGAATCACGAGCCCCGGACCACCCGCGACCCGACCTAAACACCCTGGACGAGTCGAAGCTGGAAGGCGCTTGACTTAACAGAGCGAAGTAAGAGACACTTCGTGTCGTGCAACACGTTGGGTCGCCGGTCGCTAGCGAGTCGCAGGGACGCGAGGGCTTGCGCGCGCGCGCCGAAGATGCCGCCGCCGGAACGGCAAGCGCTGGCACACCTTGGGCACACACACCAGTCCCGGAAAGCAACTCTGCTTGGTCGGCTAGCTCGGTTATCGGGGTCGCTGGTCTTCTAGTGTCATTGATCGGCCTCTACACACGTAGGCGGGAGCTAGCTGCCGCGTTCACTCGTACACCAGCTGTTAATCAGCGATCAACTTGCTACACAAGGTACCGACGACGTGACTCCGCCGACACTTCGTGTCTATGCACAGGACATCAAGGATCGACCACTTGCCGTTCCGGCGACAGCGCTTCGCGCTCCCGGACAGTGCAAATCTCGACTGTTAGCAATGGAGTAAGCAGACATTTAAACACGAGGGCCCCACCCATATCCGCACGTCCGTGCATCTTATACGTGTACGTACACGCGTATATATGTCGACGAAGCAGCAAAGCAAGATTACAAAGACCATCACCGACGCCGCAGTCATAACCGGCCTCGTCGCCGGTATCGGCTGGGTTGGGCGCAAGGTCTTGCGCGAAGACTTCACCAAAGACCCCTCCGGGAACGCCATGAACTACGCAAAAATGACTGCCGCCGTTGCAGGTGCTGTCGCTTTGAAGGGTTACCTTGAGGACCAGAAGATCCTGCCCATGTAGTAGTGTACTGTGGCACACTACTACATGTGTAGGCCATGTATTAGACTCGTGTTCACGTACACACAGCACGTGAAGTGTGCGAAGCACACGCACTACTCAATGGCCTCCATCGCGATTTTGGTTGGTGGCGCCGTCCTAAACGCGAATGCATTCGTTGGTTGCAACTACCTCGCAAGTTCCTGTCGAACGATGAGAGCCCTGCCTTAGCTGAGGAGAGGCACGACAAGGCCCTAGAGAAATACCAACAAGACTATGGACGCTACCAACAGCGGCGACAAAAAATCCTCAATTGGCAAGCGCAAAGTCGCGAGAGAGGGGCCCTCGCAAAGCAAAACTTCACCGACACTGACTATGCGCTCAAACTCTACAACCAGACCCGACCAAAACAATCCCTGAAGTCGATGCGGGCTCCTGAGCTGTCCGACTACTACATCCCCGACAAAACGCAGAAAAACGCCGAATTGGCGCTTGCCGTGATGCAGCTGCCGTTCCGGCGCTGCATCTAGGCGGGCTTTTTCCATACTGCGCGTATACTTTTTCCATACAGCGCACCTCCCAAGCCTAAAATGGGGCTGGGGGGGGGGGTCAAAGGGGCCCAGCGCACCTCCCAAGCCTAAAATGGGGCTTGGAGGCCCAGAGGGGCGTTTCGGTGTCTATGAAAACCCCCAGATTTATCAAGCCAAATAGAGTTTTTGGACTCTAAAAAAGTCTAATCTTTTAATATTGCTTTTTCAGTGTTTGTCACATTACGCTTTAAGTGTCTTACCTGTTCAGAACAAAAGATTTTTTTTAAGGCAATCAGAGTGTCCTTTTAAGGTTAATAATGAATCCTGGCTGCACTTTCAGGTTTATTTTTCCAATTTGCATCCCTATTTTTGGTGCTTTTAATTATTAATTTTTTGTATACTGTATCAAGGGGAACTTTGTCTCACATCTTTTATTAGTATTGACATTTTATTTAAAAAATATGGACATGGTAGAGTTTGGGATAAATTCATGCATTGTTACAATAAATATTTCTAATTATATCTTTTTTCTTTGTAATTGTCAACATAAATGTAAATAAAATTCTTATATATCAACATTTTCATCTTCAACATTTGTTTTCAAGAATATCCTGAAAATTGATTCTATGGTGGTCAAAACTGAGGCCTATACAAATATGTCTTTGAAAAAAAAAACTGTTTTTTTTTAACACAGTTTGTTCTTTTTCACAACTCAATGCTATCTAGTAAGCCCCCTTATTTAGAGCTAGGGAAGTCTTAATGATCCAAGGCAGAAGGCTGCCAGAGTTGTCATGGTGACATCTCACATCTTTAAGGTGGGCTGGAAGCCCCTTATAAGGGCTAATGTTGCCTTGGCGATAGCACTCAATGCAGGAGGTTCATGAGGAGAAAAGAGTCTTAAGCAGTGATCCAAAGCTTCCCTCTCTTTGCCATCCAAATACCGCTTCAGGCAGACCAGATATGGGAGAAGTTTTTCCTTCCTAACCAGGCTACAGTTTTCAGGAGAGGCAAACATATGACGTAAGCAGAATAACCCCAGGCGCTGAGTGGCAGGCGAACCAGGTAACCATGGCAATGCATGAGTTGGTACTGTGTCATATTTAAGCCTGATTGAATGCCCCCCTGCAAATGCCAGGGTAATGAAAGGCACCATTGTAATCCAGACATAGTTGTGTTTTTCCTCCCAGGCAGAAATGTCTTCGGGTTTATGTAAAGACATGAATTTGTCCAGCAATTTGTCGATATCTTTGATGGTGTTTGAGTCCAACTTGATGAGAGGACAGCAGAGTACTCTACCCAGGAATATACAACAATAATACCTAAGAAATCATAAAGGTCACAGTGTAAGTGTCATGTATGCAGCAATAATATTAAAGATAAATTTTCTAAGTGCGAACAGAAATTGTGCAGCAACAATATATAACATCAACCCAAATCATAGAAACTAAATTTTCTCATTTGAGTGAACCTTCTATTTAAAAGGGCGGCTCACAGGCTTGTAGTCAAGGGGGTTCAAAGACACTAAATTGTATAACACTGCATGAAATGCAAGACAAGTTACAGAAGGGGCAATGGTCTGCTAAATGGGTAATCAAAATGATATACTGGGAAACAACAAAATACTTGAAAAAGGACAGCTTGTACATGAATACAATGATCAGTATCAACTACTGTATGTGTATGATCCAAAATAAATTGTTTGCATCCCCTACCCTGTTTCTGTAAATGCCTGTGTTTTCCTACTCAGATTTCTAGACTCACCTTATTGCCATGTCATTCTGTTTGGCCAGCAGCTTCCTTGTTAACTCAATCATGCGCACATGAACCCCACTTCTCACAAGATCAATAGGTGACCTGACACTTGAAGCGCAGCAAAACAGGGTGTTTGCAGCAATTTGACTGGAGTACATAGAATAGTATGATGTTGTTGTGTCATGTAATCGGCACTCGACCATTGTTATGAGTTTGTTGACAGTTGCTCTGTCCTTGGCTATGGCTTCTTGAGTCCCTGTGAATTCTGCATATCTAGACAAGAAAATAAGCATTAAAGCATGTTTGTACAGCAAAATTCAAACAAATATGCACTTGAAAAGTTGACTATTTCAAGTGTATAAGGGGACGAGGCCTACTGTATGACATTTTTAATATCAATTCTTTGGGGTAGTCTTCCCTGGTGCAGAAGAAGTAGGTTTGGTCAGCAGTTTCACTGACACAACCCTACATTTACTGGACAAAACACCAAACAGCTGACTCATTCAGCTCTACCGTAGCACTACACTCACTCGAAAAGACACCTGATAGCTGTCTCACTTAGCCCTGACCCAACATTATTGCAACTGAACAAAACACCCTATGGCATTCTCACTCACACAAAATGTCCCTTACTGGACAAACATCCTATGGCAGTCTCACTCAGCCCTGCCCTTATATCACACTTTCTGTCAAGACACCTGATGACTGTCTCAATCAGCCCTGCCCCAACACAACACTCACTCTTACCCACACAGGTCTGTAGCTAGGATTTTGAGCGGAGGGGCTGGTTTACCCATAAAGCAGACCATTTTCAACTAGTTAGCTTGTCCTACCTTGTAGTTGTACTTAATTTTCCTCAATAAGAGCAGACCTTCCAGTTGAGTGGGGGGTTCTTCTGAACCTCCTGAACCCCTGCTGGCTACAGGCCTGTCACACCTATACAGTCTCAATCAGATCAGCCCTGCCCTAATATCACACTAACTCGACAAGACACCCTATGGCTTTCTCATTCAGCCTTGCCCAAATACTACATCTAATAAAAAAAAAGGCAGTTTCATTAAGCCTTGTCTCAAATACTACACTTACTGGACAAGACACCCAACAGCCGTCTCATTCAGACTGACTGTCACCCAAAAATCATCTTCTTCAGGTGCTTGCATATGTGGGTCCAATAGCAAGGCGTCAACAACTTTCTCCACAGCACCACGGCGCATAGCATGTAGCCTGTCATGACTAGTCTCAGAAAAGTTCCAGAGAAGGCTAAGGCAGTGCATCTCTAGCATTTGTTGTTCATTGTTATAATGTGCTAGTCTTCGCTCCAAGTTAGATGGTTCATTAGTAGCCCTGTCAAGAGAATAAAAATGTGTGATTTTCAGTGCTGAATCACAACAGAACTAAAGCATTGGTGTATTCCTGATTGTTTCATGAAAATGACAGAATCAACATGACTCTCAAAATTAATGGTTAGTAATTAGTCACTTAATTTCCCTCTTTCCAAAGTTCTTGTTTATTATTAGGATATGATTGTTATGAGTCACACACAATCTGTGGTACCAACTCCAAGTGAGCATACCATCTTCCAAAATTAGGAAATTACTAAAGAGATTTGGGATAACCATCCCAATCCACTCTTCTTTCACAAGTACAATTCATGCATTACCAATTTCTAGCCTGGGTTTACAAAGGAAAAATGAGGGGGTGTCATAGATATCATCAGGAAACATATTTTTTCAAATAAGACTGGCATGGGTGGCCAGGATGAAGAGGGGGGTGGGGTGAAGGGGAGGGGGGTGCTCTGTGCTCATCATTAACTATGTACCTGTAGGGGGCTGAACTGTCTGTGCAATGCAGAAATAGACACTTACCGGTACCAGGACCTTTTGGGTTTACTGGTGTTAGAATCAATCTGGTATCTTTTGTGTGAGAAAGTAAACACAATAAGAAAAGTGCCAAACCCTCCCTCCTGTACAAAGTAATGTCTTTGTGCAGTCGATTGGTTGCTTTTCCAAGGAATGAAGTACATGAAAGCCAAGTTTTCAAGTGCTCTGAGGACAAGATCATATTTGGACATCGGAAACAAAGGGTTTGCATCCTCTTCGTCTTCGCTTGTAGATTCACATCTGGATTCTACTAGAGTTAGAATTTCATCGTGTCTTTTCGAATCATCCGTGATCGCCTCTGCGAACTCTTTGAGATTGGAGATAAGCTCATTCATCTCGTCCAGCTTCCCACTTGCGAGGAATTGAAGTTGTAGCACATCTTTCTCTCGCAGATACAAACTTGAAAGGAGCACCGAATCGTCCGAGAGAACTTGCTCACGGTATGTTAGTGTTTGATCGCATCTCGGGATTTTCAGCTGTTTTTGAATGACATTTTTCAAATCCCTTACGAGTTTGGTCCTCCATGAAGATATCTCTAGGCTCAAGCGACCTTTCTCAGTGCCATCATAGCTTGAGTATTCAGCATAAACATCTAGCACATTTTCCGCCATACTTACTTTATCCTTTCACTTCGACGGTTCCATGGAATCCGGATTTCACGAAATGGGCGGATATATAATCGGAAATAGTTACTTCGCTAGAAATACGGACAACGATTGTTGTTGTTGTTTACTTGATGATGTCCTTCTTTTTAGAAAGCATGACGAGAAAATGTTTATTGTTTTTGTTTTTAGAACGGGAAATCTACCAACAATGGCCGAATTTTGTTTTGGATCAATTTTCCCCAGGATGCTTAGCCGGATGGGTTTTTGACCGCAAGGTACTGGCCCTAGTCTTTTTTTTTTATCTACATTATTTCTTTATTGCGTTTAGAACGGTTAATTTCTCTGGCATTAAATATAATTTCTATCGCTATGATTCCTAATTCCTATTGCTATTTCTATCAACTACAAAAGTAAAAGCTTAAAAACATATGCGTCACCTCCATCCCACCTCCCCCCTCCTTCTTTTCCCCGCCTCAGGCCCTCTAACTTCTCGCTCTTCCAAGATGGCGGATGCGCAGACAAAAAGCACGGGACCCGGGGAGCAGATCAGTTATGTAAATAAATGTCTCGCGATTAGACTAGAACAGGGTTTCTGCCATAGAATAAACGCGCACTGTTCTATTTTACAAATATAATGGCTGAGTGTTTCAATAGCTGGATCAAGGCCGATGGAAGTACTGATTTCCCGCCCGAAGCCAACCGCTATCATCTCTACATCGGATATTCGTGTCCCTTCGCCGCTCGCCCTTTTACCGTGTGGAAATTGAAGGGTCTAGAGACAGTAATCTCCATAAACTTCACAGATCCCTTCAAACTACCCAACGAGACATGGAAATTTAGCCCTGAAAAGGATAGCTGCACTGCAGACGAAGTAAACGGTTTCTCGGGGCTTAAAGAAGTCTACCTGAAAGCCGATCCAAATTTCAAGGGTAAAATCTCTGTGCCCCTTCTCTGGGATAAAAAGACCGGTACGGCTGTGAATAACGATTCGGTAGAAATAATGCGGATGTTGAACTCAGAGTTTAATGCGTTCTGTCCCACTAAAGAACAGAGAAGCATTGACCTCCGCCCGTCTGACCTACAGGATAAGATGGAGGATATTAATGCCTGGGTCGGGTAAGATCTTACTTTATGTTTTTTCAGGGGCGTTGTCAGGGGGGTGGGTCAGGGGGCCCGGCTTTCCCCTCTAGCAGCCAAAAATACAGTAAATGTATGAGACATCTAAAACACAGGAGAAATTTGCCTTGAAAAAGCCTCTTTGGCCCCCTCCTGTTAAAAAACCTGGCTACACTGCTGTTGTTATACTTTTTTAGATATGTCCTTCCAGTTGAGGGGGGTTCTTCCAAACAACTGAACCCCTCCCCCCCTGGTTACAGCCCTGGAGAGGTGGTCCTTAAAAATATCAACATTGGTTCCCCATTTATGGTCTGCTACAGCTATGGTTTAATTGTTCCAAACCATACCAAGAACTATTTTATTTTTTTATTGTTAGTACCTATCGAAAACTACATGATTTGTTCCCTTTTATAATTGACAGAAAAATCAATTTTGGAGTGTATGTTGCTGGCCTAGCACCAAATCAGCAGAGATATGATGAGAAAGTTGAGGAGCTATTCCAGTATCTTGACAAGGTAATATCAGTGATGTATCAGGGGGCACAGTTCTCCTTTCCCTCCTTGAGACAGAAATGTTGAATATTGTCTGTAAAAAAACATATCCCCGCCTCTCCACCAAGGAATTGACCCCCCCTCTCCACCAAGGAATTGATCTCCAACTCTCCACCAAGGAATCTATCCCTCCTCTCTAGCAAGGTACCCATCCCACTTCTCCAGCAAGGCGCCCATCCCTCTTCCCCAGCAAGGTACCCATCCCTCTTCCCCAGCAAGGTACCCATCCCTCTTCCCCAGCAAGGTACCCATCCCTCTTCCCCAGCAAGGTACCCATCCCTCTTCCCCAGCAAGGTACCCATCCCTCTTCCCCAGCAAGGTACCCATCCCTCTTCCCCAGCAAGGCACCCATCCCTCTTCCCCAGCAAGGTACCCATCCCTCTTCCCTAGCAAGGTACCCATCCCTCTTCCCCAGCAAGGCACCCATCCCTCTTTTCCAGCAAGGCACCCATCCCTCTTCCCCAGCAAGGTACCCATCCCTCTCCCCCAGCAAGGTACCCATCCCTCTTCCCCAGCAAGGTACCCATCCCTCTTCCCCAGCAAGGTACCCATCCCTCTTCCCCAGCAAGGTACCCATCCCTCTTCCCCAGCAAGGTACCCATCTCTCTTCCCCAGCAAGGTACCCATCCCTCTTCCCCAGCAAGGTATCCATCCCTCTTCCCCAGCAAGGTACCCATCCCTCTTCCCCAGCAAGGTACCCATCCCTCTTCTCCAGCAAGGTACCCATCCCTCTTCCCCAGCAAGGTACCCATCCCTCTTTTCCAGCAAGGCACCCATCCCTCTTCCCCAGCAAGGTACCCATCCCTCTTCCCCAGCAAGGTACCCATCCCTCTTTTCCAGCAAGGCACCCATCCCTCTTCCCCAGCAAGGTACCCATCCCTCTTCCCCAGCAAGGTACCCATCCCTCTTCCCCAGCAAGGTACCCATCCCTCTTCCCCAGCAAGGTACCCATCCCTCTTCCCCAGCAAGGTACCCATCCCTCTTCCCCAGCAAGGTACCCATCCCTCTTCTCCAGCAAGGTACCCATCTCTCTTCTCCAGCAAGGTACCCATCCCTCTTCTCCAGCAAGGTACCCATCCCTCTTCCCCAGCAAGGTACCCATCCCTCTTCTCCAGCAAGGTACCCACCCCCCTTTCCCAGCAGATACCCATCCCTCTTCTCCAGCAAGGCACCCATCCCTCTTCCCCAGCAAGGTACCCATCCCTCTTCTCCAGCAAGGTACCCATCTCTCTTCTCCAGCAAGGCACCCATCCCTCTTCCCCAGCAAGGTACCCATCCCTCTTCCCCAGCAAGGTACCCATCCCTCTTCCCCAGCAAGGTACCCATCTCTCTTCTCCAGCAAGGTACCCATCCCTCTTCTCCAGCAAGGTACCCATCCCTCTTCCCCAGCAAGGTACCCATCCCTCTTCTCCAGCAAGGTACCCATCCCTCTTCCCCAGCAAGGTACCCATCCCTCTTCTCCAGCAAGGCACCCATCCCTCTTCCCCAGCAAGGTACCCATCCCTCTTCCCTAGCAAGGTACCCATCCCTCTTCCCCAGCAAGGCACCCATCCCTCTTTTCCAGCAAGGCACCCATCCCTCTTCCCCAGCAAGGTACCCATCCCTCTCCCCCAGCAAGGTACCCATCCCTCTTCCCCAGCAAGGTACCCATCCCTCTTCCCCAGCAAGATACCCATCCCTCTTCCCCAGCAAGGTACCCATCCCTCTTCCCCAGCAAGGTACCCATCTCTCTTCCCCAGCAAGGTACCCATCCCTCTTCCCCAGCAAGGTATCCATCCCTCTTCCCCAGCAAGGTACCCATCCCTCTTCCCCAGCAAGGTACCCATCCCTCTTCTCCAGCAAGGTACCCATCCCTCTTCCCCAGCAAGGTACCCATCCCTCTTTTCCAGCAAGGCACCCATCCCTCTTCCCCAGCAAGGTACCCATCCCTCTTCCCCAGCAAGGTACCCATCCCTCTTTTCCAGCAAGGCACCCATCCCTCTTCCCCAGCAAGGTACCCATCCCTCTTCCCCAGCAAGGTACCCATCCCTCTTCCCCAGCAAGGTACCCATCCCTCTTCCCCAGCAAGGTACCCATCCCTCTTCCCCAGCAAGGTACCCATCCCTCTTCCCCAGCAAGGTACCCATCCCTCTTCTCCAGCAAGGTACCCATCTCTCTTCTCCAGCAAGGTACCCATCCCTCTTCTCCAGCAAGGTACCCATCCCTCTTCCCCAGCAAGGTACCCATCCCTCTTCTCCAGCAAGGTACCCACCCCCCTTTCCCAGCAGATACCCATCCCTCTTCTCCAGCAAGGCACCCATCCCTCTTCCCCAGCAAGGTACCCATCCCTCTTCTCCAGCAAGGTACCCATCTCTCTTCTCCAGCAAGGCACCCATCCCTCTTCCCCAGCAAGGTACCCATCCCTCTTCCCCAGCAAGGTACCCATCCCTCTTCCCCAGCAAGGTACCCATCTCTCTTCTCCAGCAAGGTACCCATCCCTCTTCTCCAGCAAGGTACCCATCCCTCTTCCCCAGCAAGGTACCCATCCCTCTTCTCCAGCAAGGTACCCATCTCTCTTCCCCAGCAAGGTACCCATCCCTCTTCTCCAGCAAGGTACCCATCCCTCTTCTCCAGCAAGGTACCCATCCCTCTTCCCCAGCAAGGCACCCATCCCTCTTCCCCAGCAAGGCACCCATCCCTCTTCTCCAGCAAGGCACCCATCCCTCTTCCCCAGCAAGGTATCCCATCTCTCTTCCCCAGCAAGGTATCCATCTCTCTTTTCCAGCAAGGTACCCATCCCTCTTCTCCAGCAAGGTACCCATCCCTCTTCCCCAGCAAGGCACCCATCCCTCTTCCCCAGCAAGGCACCCATCCCTCTTCTCCAGCAAGGCACCCATCCCTCTTCTCCAGCAAGGCACCCATCCCTCTTCCCCAGCAAGGTACCCATCTCTCTTTTCCAGCAAGGCACCCATCCCTCTTCCCCAGCAAGGTACCCATCCCTCTTCCCCAGCAAGGTACCCATCCCTCTTTCCCAGCAAGGCACCCATCCCTCTTCCCCAGCAAGGTACCCATCCCTCTTCTCCAACAAGGTACCCACCCCCCTTACCCAGCAGATACCCATCCCTCTTCCCCAGCAAGGCACCCATCCCTCTTCCCCAGCAAGGTACCCATCCATCTTCCCCAGCAAGGTATCCATCCCTCTTCCCCAGCAAGGCACCCATCCCTCTTCCCCAGCAAGGTATCCATCCCTCTTCCCCAGCAAGGTACCCATCCCTCTTCCCAGCAAGGCACCGATCCCTCTTCCCCAGCAAGGTATCCATCCCTCTTCCCCAGCAAGGTATCTATCCCTCTTCCCCAGCAAGGTACCCATCCCTCTTCCCCAGCAAGGTATCCATCCCTCTTCTCCAGCAAGGCGCCCATCCCTCTTCCCCAGCAAGGTACCCATCCCTCTTCCCCAGCAAGGTATCCATCCCTCTTCCCCAGTAAGGTACCCATCCCTCTTCCCCAGCAAGGTACCCATCCCTCTTCTCCAGCAAGGTACCCATCCCTCTTCCCCAGCAAGGCACCCATCCCTCATCCCCAGCAAGGTACCCATCCCTCTTCCCCAGCAAGGTATCCATCCCTCTTCCCCAGCAAGGTACCCATCCCTCTTCTCCAGCAAGGTACCCATCCCTCTTTTCCAGCAAGGTACCCATCCCTCTTCTCCAGCAAGGTACCCATCCCTCTTCCCCAGCAAGGTACCCATCCCTCTTCCCCAGCAAGGTACCCATCCCTCTTCTCCAGCAAGGTACCCATCCCTCTTCCCCAGCAAGGTACCCATCCCTCTTCCCCAGCAAGGCACCCATCCCTCTTCCCCAGCAAGGTACCCATCCCTCTTCCCCAGCAAGGTATTCATCCCTCTTCCCCAGCAAGGCACCCATCCCTCTTCCCCAGCAAGGTATCCATCCCTTTTCCCCAGCAAGGTACCCATCCCTCTTCCCCAGCAAGGTACCCACCCCCCTTTCCCAGCAGATACCCATCCCTCTTCTCCAGCAAGGTACCCATCCCTCTTCCCCAGCAAGGCACCCATCCCTCTTCTCCAGCAAGGTACCCACCCCCCTTTCCCAGCAGATACCCATCCCTCTTCCCCAGCAAGGTACCCATCCCTCTTCTCCAGCAAGGTACCCATCCCTCTTCCCCAGCAAGGCACCCATCCCTCTTCCCCAGCAAGGTACCCATCCCTCTTCCCCAGCAAGGCACCCATCCCTCTTCCCCAGCAAGGCACACATCCCTCTTCCCCAGCAAGGTACCCACCCCCCTTTCCCAGCAGATACCCATCCCTCTTCTCCAGCAAGGTACCCATCCCTCTTCCCCAGCAAGGCACCCATCCCTCTTCCCCAGCAAGGCACCCATCCCTCTTCCCCAGCAAGGTACCCATCCCTCTTCCCCAACAAGGTACCCATCCCTCTTCCCCAGCAAGGCACCCATCCCTCTTCCCCAGCAAGGTATCCATCCCTCTTCCCCAGCAAGGTACCCATCCCTCTTCCCCAGCAAGGTACCCACCCCCCTTTCCCAGCAGATACCCATCCCTCTTCTCCAGCAAGGTACCCACCCCCCTTTCCCAGCAGATACCATCCCTCTTCTCCAACAAGGTACCCACCCCCCTTTCCCAGCAGATACCCATCCCTCTTCTCCAACAAGGTACCCACCCCCCTTTCCCAGCAGATACCCATCCCTCTTCCCCAGCAAGGCACCCATCCCTCTTCCCCAGCAAGGTACCCATCCATCTTCCCCAGCAAGGTATCCATCCCTCTTCCCCAGCAAGGCACCCATCCCTCTTCCCAGCAAGGTATCCATCCCTCTTCCCCAGCAAGGTACCCATCCCTCTTCCCCAGCAAGGCACCGATCCCTCTTCCCCAGCAAGGTATCCATCCCTCTTCCCCAGCAAGGTATCTATCCCTCTTCCCCAGCAAGGTACCCATCCCTCTTCCCCAGCAAGGTATCCATCCCTCTTCTCCAGCAAGGCGCCCATCCCTCTTCCCCAGCAAGGTACCCATCCCTCTTCCCCAGCAAGGTATCCATCCCTCTTCCCCAGTAAGGTACCCATCCCTCTTCCCCAGCAAGGTACCCATCCCTCTTCTCCAGCAAGGTACCCATCCCTCTTCCCCAGCAAAGCACCCATCCCTCATCCCCAGCAAGGTACCCATCCCTCTTCCCCAGCAAGGTATCCATCCCTCTTCCCCAGCAAGGTACCCATCCCTCTTCTCCAGCAAGGTACCCATCCCTCTTTTCCAGCAAGGTACCCATCCCTCTTCTCCAGCAAGGTACCCATCCCTCTTCCCCAGCAAGGCACCCATCCCTCTTCCCCAGCAAGGTACCCATCCCTCTTCTCCAGCAAGGTACCCATCCCTCTTCTCCAGCAAGGTACCCATCCCTCTTCCCCAGCAAGGTACCCATCCCTCTTCCCCAGCAAGGTGCCCATCTCTCTTCCCCAGTAAGGTACCCATCCCTCTTCCCCAGCAAGGTACCCATCCCTCTTCCCCAGCAAGGCACCCATCCCTCTTCCCCAGCAAGGTACCCATCCCTCTTCTCCAGCAAGGTACCCATCCCTCTTCCCCAGCAAGGTATCCATCCCTCTTTCCCAGCAAGGCACCCATCCCTCTTCCACAGCAAGGTATCCATTCCTCTTCCCCAGCAAGGTATCTATCCCTCTTCTCCAGCAAGGCACCCATCCCTCTTCCCCAGCAAGGTACCCATCCCTCTTCCCCAGCAAGGTACCCATCCCTCTTCCCCTGCAAGGTACCCATCCCTCTTCTCCAGCAAGGCACCCATCCCTCTTCCCCAGCAAGGCACCCATCCCTCTTCCCCAGCAAGGTACCCATCCCTCTTCCCCAGCAAGGTACCCATCCCTCTTCTCCAGCAAGGTACCCATCCCTCTTCCCCAGCAAGGCACCCATCCCTCTCCCCCAGCAAGGCACCCATCCCTCTTCTCCAGCAAGGTACCCATCCCTCTTCTCCAGCAAGGTACCCATCCCTCTTCTCCAGCAAGGTACCCATCCCTCTTCCCCAGCAAGGCACCCATCCCTCTTCCCCAGCAAGGTACCCATCCCTCTTCTCTAGCAAGGTACCCATCTCTCTTCTCCAGCAAGGTACCCATCCCTCTTCCCCAGCAAGGCACCCATCCCTCTTCCCCAGCAAGGTACCCATCCCTCTTCCCCAGCAAGGTACCCATCCCTCTTCCCCAGCAGATACCCATCCCTCTTTTCCAGCAAGGTACCCATCCCTCTTCCCTAGCAAGGCACCCATCCCTCTTCTCCAGCAAGGTACCCATCCCTCTTCCCCAGCAAGGTACCCATCCCTCTTCCCCAGCAAGGCATCCATCCCTCTTCCCAAGCAAGGTACCCATCCCTCTTCTGTTTTAGGAGGTGTTCATTATTTATGGCCGATGGGGGGTTGGTTCCCAAATGGGGGTGGCTAGAACTGTTTTGGATACGTCGATTGGGGGGGGAGTGTCATAAAAGTTTCAATGTGGTTGAAGAATGGGGGGTAAAAAAGAGTTTCATCCCTTCAAAGTAGGAACTTTTTTATTTATTATTAATGAAATGAGTAATCAAAATGCAAAAAAATCTGTTTCCTAGCGTTGCCAATAACATATTTAGGCTACGTTTACTGCTGTTGAGCCATAAATGCTTTCCCACAAATGACTGTTTCAACAATTTTTATTACTTGGTAGTAGTTAATTTATGCTTGACCTATAGGATCAATTAAAAACAACAACTGAAATATATGCATTTGTAAAATATACTAGGAAACTAGTACATCAAGTTATTAGATAATGTCAATGTGTTAAAAAGTCTGACTCGGATACCTTTGCTTTGGACACCCCCGCGAGTACCAGATCTGGGACATCTATTAGACCAAGGGCACAGGACAATTCAATCTTTTATTAGGACAGTCCCATGCAGTAAAATATAAAATTGTCCCTCGCGATATGGACTAGTGATATATGGCATGCAAAGATTATAGGTATAGATACATATTCTTTACTGTTTGAAAACGCCACAAGGCCACATTTGACAATAAGAAATATTTTTTCCTGGTTGTTTTTTATTGCATGATTTGTTTATATGTATTTATATTTCATATTATAAATGTAGTTTTGTGGATTTTTAAAGAGAAGGAGGGGGGGGTCAAACAAGTTTTTGGGTTTCTCCTGGGGGGTGGGGTATAAAAAAGTTTTGATGTTGACGAAGGGGGGATTGCACAGAAAACTCATGTGGAGTGGTGCTGAACACTCCCTTACCCAAATACTCTCTATGGAGAAATCATTTCCCCATCTCTTTTACACAATGTTTTTATAAAACTTATTGCCCCATATCTGTATAAAACTTGATAATAAAATATTTCAAATCAGTTTGAAAGAAAACAATATAAAAGTGGCATTTTGCTATTTGCTGTTTGTTGAAAAATATGCCACTTTACTTCTGTATTCACAGGAATCCACTTTTAACCTGTTATTGGATCTATGTAACATAATTTTTTCTTTCTTCAGGCTGAAGATATATTGTCCAGACAACGGTACTTGTTGGGGGATAAGATGACAGAGACTGACATTCGCCTCTTCACAACACTTGTCCGCTTTGATGTTGTTTACCATGGCCTTTTTAAGGTAATTTGAATGCATTATTCTCTGTTTCTTGTTTAATTTATCTATTCGCTTGTCTATTTGTTTTCTATTTCCTGTTTTCTTTGTTTGGATGAGGGTTTCTTAAGAGAGAGGGGGGAATGGGTGCCTTGCTGGAGAGGGGAATACGTGTCTTGCTGGAGAAGGGGAATGGGGTCTTGGTGGAGAGGAAGGATGGGTGTCTTGGTGGAGAGGGGGTATGCATGTCTTGCTGGAGAGGGGGAATGGGTGTCTTGGTGGAGAGGGGGGATGGATGTCTTGGTGGAGAGGGGGAATGCGTGTCTTGGTGGAGAGGGGGGATGGGTGTCTTGGTGGAGATGAAGGATGGGTGTCTTGGTGGAGAGGGGGTATGGGTGTCTTGGTGGAGGGGGGGGATGGGTGTCTTGGTGGAGAGGGGGGATGGGTGTCTTGGTGGAGAGGGGGGATGGGTGTCTTGGTGGAGAGGGGGGATGGGTGTCTTGGTGGAGAGGGGGTATGGGTGTCTTGGTGGAGAGGGGGTATGGGTGTCTTGGTGGAGCTGAAGGATGGGTGTCTTGGTGGAGATGAAGGATGGGTGTCTTGGTGGAGAGGGGGGATGGGTGTCTTGGTGGAGAGAGGGGTATGTGTGTCTTGGTGGAGATGAAGGATGGGTGTCTTGGTGGAGAGGGGGGATGGGTGTCTTGGTGGAGAGGGGGTATGGGTGTCTTGGTGGAGAGGGGGTATGGGTGTCTTGGTGGAGAGGGGGGTGGGTGTCTTGGTGGAGAGGGGGGATGGGTGTCTTGGTGGAGAGGTGGGATGGGTGCCTTGGTGGAGAGGGGGGATGGGTGTCTTGGTGGAGAGGGGGGATGGGTGTCTTGGTGGAGAGGGGGGATGGGTGTCTTGGTGGAGAGGGTAGATGGGTGTCTTGGTGGAGAGGGGGGATGGGTGTCTTGGTGGAGAGGGGGGATGGGTGTCTTGGTGGAGAGGGGGGATGGGTGTCTTGGTGGAGAGGGGGGATGGGTGTCTTGGTGGAGAGGGGGGATGGGTGCCTTGGTGGAGAGGGGGGATGGGTGTCTTGGTGGAGAGGGGGGATGGGTGTCTTGGTGGAGAGGGGGGATGGGTGTCCTGGTGGAGAGGGGGGATGGGTGCCTTGGTGGAGAGGGGGTATGGGTGTCTTGGTGGAGAGGGGGGATGGGTGTCTTGGTGGAGAGGGGGGATGGGTGTCTTGGTGGAGAGTGGAAATGGGGTCTTGGTGGAGAGGGGGTATGGGTGTCTTGGTGGAGAGGGGAAATGGGGTCTTGGTGGAGAGGGGGAATGGGTGTCTTGGTGGAGAGGGGGGATGGGTGTCTTGGTGGAGAGGAGGGATGGGTGTCTTGGTGGAGAGGGGGGATGGGTGTCTTGCTGGAGAGGGGGGATGGGTGTCTTGCTGGAGAGGGGGAATGGGGTCTTGGTGGAGAGGGGAATGCGTGTCTTGCTGGAGAGGGGGAATGGGGTCTTGGTGGAGAGGGGGGATGGGTGTCTTGGTGGAGAGGGGGAATGGGTGTCTTGGTGGAGAGGGGGAATGGGGTCTTGGTGGAGAGGGGGAATGGGTGTCTTGCTGGAGAGGGGGGATGGGTGTCTTGGTGGAGAGGGGGGATGGGTGTCTTGGTGGAGAGGGGGGATGGGTGTCTTGGTGGAGAGGGGGGATGGGTGCCCTGGTGGAGAGGGGGGATGGGTGTCTTGGTGGAGAGGGGGGATGGGTGTCTTGGTGGAGAGGGGGGATGGATGTCTTGGTGGAGAGGGGGGATGGGTGTATTGGTGGAGAGGGGGGATGGGTGTCTTGGTGGAGAGGGGGGATGGGTGTCTTGGTGGAGAGGGGGAATGGGTGTCTTGGTGGAGAGGGGGTATGGGTGTCTTGGTGGAGAGGGGGGATGGGTGTCTTGGTGGAGAGGGGGGATGGGTGTCTTGGTGGAGAGGGGGGATGGGTGTCTTGCTGGAGAAGAGGGATGGGTGCCTTGCTAGGAAGGGGGTATGGGTGTCTTGGTGGAGAGGGGGAATGGGGTCTTGGTGGAGAGGGGGGAGGGGTACCTTGGTGGAGAGGGGGGATGGGTGTCTTGGTGGAGAGGGGGAATGGGGTCTTGGTGGAGAGGGGGGAGGGGTACCTTGGTGGAGAGGGGAAATGCGTGTCTTGGTGGATAGGTGCCTTGCTGAAAAATGGAGATGGGTGCCTTGCAAGAGAAGGGGTTTGGGTGTCATGGTAGTTGAGCACTAGTATCAAGGCTAAAAGAACTCTCTTCTCTTAAAGCTCTGATGGTGATAATAGTGACATTTTTTTTTCTGTGAACCCGTTTTCCTTTCTCAACTATGTAAACTCTTGATTATTTATTCAGACATTTTTAAAAATCAACATTTGTAATGAGTGAGTGATTGGAAGTTTTACCTTATTTATGGACCTTAACTGTTTTTCAGTGCAACAAGAAGAGAATTGCTGACTGTCCCAGTCTCCAAGGGTTCCTGTGTGACATCTACCAGACAGGAGGAATAGCTGATACAGTCAACATGAATCACATCAAGATTGGATACTGGGTAAGGAATTATTTTTTCTACATGCAGCCAGGGTGAGATTAATCACCCCAAAAAACCCTGTATATTCAGATTTTTAGGATTCCTGTGCCGTGCTAGAAGAGGGGAAGGAACCCACAGGAAACCTCAAACTAGCAGGCTAGATCAAATAACACCCTACTAATATGTCAAGTTATTGTCTGCCACCAAATAGTCAATCATGGTGATTTTCATGTGATTGAAGCATTTCAATTTAAAAAAATGTAGATTTTGTGTATGTAGATTTGGTGTGTTATTGCCGTTGCTGTTTCTAGATAAGTGAATTATCAAGGATCCCTTAATCCACTTGTTTGCTTTATATTCTTGTGTACTAGAAATCTAAATAATTAAAGAAGCCCTCATTCCCCTTGAAAGAACTTTAAAAAATGCCATAATAGCCATTCAAACTTGAAGACAGCCATTGGCCTTCAGAAATGTCATACAAAAATGTGTTGTGATTACTCCCTAATTTTTGACTCCCTAATGTCCTCCGCATACTGGACACATTGCAGGGGCTAGCCAGGGGGGTGGCCTAGTGGGCCCGGGCCCCCATTTTAGCAGCCAAAAATACAGTAAATATATGAGACATTATCTAAAATACAGGAGAAAATGCCTTGAAAGCCCCTTTTGGGCCCCTCCTGTTAAAAGTCCTGCCTACGCCGCTGCAGTGCTTGATAAGTCTTTTTTGTGTTTTACAGGGTGGTTTTGTGAATCTTAACCCAAGCGGCATCCTCCCCATTGGTCCAATAGTGGACTTCAATGCCCCACATGACCGGGACACCAAGGCATACTAGAAAATAACATCTGTTTCACAGGAGATTTTATCTACAGCTGGTCGGTTGTCTTACCATCTTTTAGTGTGGGATGCAATAACATGTAAGGTCAGGGAAATAGTTCGTAGTAGATCGTTTTAGCTAGATCATTTAAATGAATTCTCAAAACAGACTTGACATTTATGAGTAAGTTAATTGAAAATCTACAAGGTGTTGAATGAGTATCTGATTATCTGATTAGCTTTCGAATTCTTTCAGGGCCGCTTAACGAACATCTGAAAACTCTGACGAAAAACATATGATGTCCTCATGTAATAAGTGGTTTGATTTTATCTTCATCTTTTATTTCATTCTCAATCATACTCTTATACTCTCTTGTCCCGTATCATGTAATTATAGCTAATCACATTTATTTGCTACAGCAAGTTTGCCGTTTTTAGCAAATTTTCTTACCTAAGTACAGCATTTCAAGCATGTCTAACAATGTGAAGCATGCTTAGCTTAAAGCTTTATCATAGAACAAGAGAAAAGCTGCAATAAGTTTCAAGACGGCTGTGAACAAACTCCGACCCGACTATTTCGCTTTCTTGCTCCCAGCCAGCTTTTACAGTCCACTTGGACTTGTCAACTGCGTGATAAGTTAAGGTTTGGTGATACGACTGTACTGTAATTCCTTCTTGATAGCGTCGGCCTCTCCATCAACGGTCTTGTTATCATTGATGTCCTCCTGTCCGCGGCGACTGATACCTTTCTTCCCACATCGGGGTGGATTCCCTTGCCTAAAGTGGGATTTATCATCCCGCGGCCACGCCCACACCCCATCCCACCCCCCATGGTCGATGTTTTCCTCCCCTCCCTACCCCCCACAATACTCATCCGCCGTGATGATGTTGGAAGATCTAAAACTGATGACCGCCGACGATTATTGGAAGACATTCTCGAGTATTGGAGTTCGGAAAATGTGTCCGGAAAGTGGTCCATATCTTCACAGGCGCTGCCAAACGGGTCTCGTAAATGTGCCAATGGATCGGGCCAAAATCCGCTAGGAGGCAGCGTAGAGGCATCAAATCCGCCCCTGTAGATGTCCGAAGTCTGGACTCCATAAAGCTGTAATAATCGTAGCATTTCACCCTTTGCTGTGATTGGCTTCTCCCGAGTGCTGTCCCCGCTGATAGGTCGACGCGGAGTCGAGGCTGTATTTGAATCGTTTCCCGCGCTATGTTTAGTCTCCCTTCCCTCCGTTCTTTTCGGTGTTTCTAAGCTGGGTTCAACGGAGATCACATCTGTTGTAGGTGTTATGACTACTTCCGGTGATTCACACTGGGATAGACTTATTCGAGGGACCGTTAGTCGGCTTTGCACCCCAGTCTTTCGTCTCGAGTGCGGCCGCGAAGATGGTCGGGAAGACGGCCGCTCAAAGTTGCTAGGAGAAGCCATATCTGTGTCCTCGCCTTGCCGACTTTTTGCACTTCTTCGGCATGTAATACTTTCGTTCACATCTTCCATCTTTGTTCCCGAATCACCTCGACTATCGACACTGTCCGGCTCTTCTCTCTCATCTTTAACTTTTTCTATCGGCTGTTTCTCATTAATTTTCTCTAATAAACCACCCAGAGAGTGATGACTCGCCCATTCCCGCGCGTTCTTCTTGTGTTCCGGATCCCTAATGGTCAAACTCGCGTCTCCTTCGTTTATCAACACCAAGGCAGCTTTTTCGTGTGCGTTTTTCGTCGCTTGTAAAAGTGGTGTCATACCGCTATGGTTCTTCTTGTCCAAATCTAGTCCAAATCTCTTCAATGCATTTATAAGGAGGCTAACTATGCTCGTGTAACCTCGCGAAGCGGCATGCAGCAGTGCAGTATTCCCGTCATTATCCTCCGCATTCAAATCCAAGTCAAGTATCGCTTTCTGTAAAATCTTCCCGGCGAGGTCCTCAAGTCCGCAAATAGCAGTGTACATTAATGCATTTCTTCCGTGTTTGTCCGCTATGTTTACCTTCGCACCGTGGTCTAAGAGACAACGGACGAGTTTGTATCGTGTGCGATGCATTTGATCCTGTAGTAAAATCGCCTTCGTCAGCGCTGTCTGGCCGTCTTCATCCGTACTATTCACATTCACGGATCCTGATTCCAGAAGAAACTTTACTTGATAAATTCTCCCACGTACCACTGCGTCCGACAACATTCTAAAATCACACTTTAAAGCAGCTTTTATGTGAGTTCTTTAGACTTAGTTACACAAACAGAGATAATACAGCAACAAAGAGATTTGGTGATTAATAACCGCTGGTACGCAAGGGTGCACATAATAAAAGCCCATTACCATTTGGATAAAAGGTTATTAGAGTGATTAGGAATTTATATAACACAAGAATTACGTCAACCAATAAGAAGCCAGCTTAGTACGCTAATATTATAATCATGTCTTATCGATCCTGCATGCAGCCTTTTGAAATTATTTTACCCTCTTTTGAATAGCAGCCCGTTGTCATGGTGATACTCGTAACCTGTTGATCTTTTAAGGAGGCCCTGTCTGGTTTTTGATCAGTCCCTTGTAACTCCGTTGACCCCTTACTTTGATAATGACAAAACACAACTAGCTCCGGGTTTATATTTCCCTGTAAATGCAACTCAAGAGATGCGCTACTTTTTAACGTATGAATGTATTTGTAGAGAAATATGTCATTTGAGAATGTTCATATCGTTTGATCGAAAGGTTTCTTTTTGATGTCGTAATATCAATTAGAAAGTCTTTCACCCGGTTTAGATTAAGCAAACGTTTAATCTAACATTTTGCTGACTGCCTTGTTTCAAGTTTAGTTAGGTAATTGATGTGACCACTGATAATGTTTGAAAGAAGCGATATGCATCTGTGTAAGCTTATAAGTATAAGTTACAATGAGATTTGGCCATGGGGGCACGTACTGCGGGCTCACAGAAAAGAGCTGGAAATGGAGAGGGATCCTGAAGGGGTAAAACGGGAGCCGGGATTCGCCTTATTTTGGGCCGGGAAAACGGGATTAGGGTTACCGGGAAAACTGGATTAGGGATACCGGGAACGGGAATCAACATGCTCCAACGGGAACGGGGTTTTTTGTAAATCTTTTCTTGTCTATGCTAAAAACGTTGTTAATCTATATAATTTTTCGCATTTTAAGAACTTTTTAATAGCATCAAACTTCAAACCTTGCTGCTCAGCGGACGTCACTTCCTAAGACTCCTAACCCTTCTAAATTTAGGCCCTCTTTTCAGCACCCCCCCCCCCCACCCCCCCCCCCCCCCCCCCCCCCCCCCCCGCCTCCCCTGTTGTAAATATACAGTACAGCCACCGGGATTTTGCGAGAATAACGGCCGGGAAACGGGATTTGGACCCCCTTCAGGTCCTGAATGGAGATTGTGTGATAACACACTAAGAATGTTAAACATAACAAAAACCAACTCCAACAAATAGTACGCGTCTTTCGTTGTCGATATAAACTGATAAAAAGAACAGCATATAAATATTTGGATAACCCACCCCATCGCTCGGTCGATTTGTTGGGGGACTGGGTTTCTCTAAATTAGTGACAAAGTTGCAAGTATCAGCATTTCCCATGTTTTCTAGAAATGCGTGAAAACTCCAGTACTTCGACTTATATCTGCATATCAGGCAATACAAGCGCAGACATTTTTTATGGACTTGTGCAGAGGTGTAGCTGTAATCTCCTTCGCAGCAGCTCGTCACGAGCGGCCTCTTTGCTAATTGACTCCCGCTCGTCACGAGCGGCCTCTTTGCTAATTGACTCCAACGCGAAGTTCAGGGAAACCGGGTCGCCCCTACTTCTCTTTTAATTTTTTTTAGAATATTGGGGGGGGGGGGGGTCAGTGTACACCATACAAAAATGATAGTATGGACAAGCTTATACGACTAAAAAAGGCCAACTCTTTAATGTCAAAACCTTTAAAAGAAAAAGTCGACAACAACTAAGATTTATGTTACCGGCCTAATAGGTTATAATTTATAACCTGAAGAAGACAGGTATTGGCCTGCCGAAATATAGTTCTAAAAAACATAAATCGGCGTTGTTGTCGACTTTTTCTTTTAAAGGTTTTATTAATTAATTAACTGTCGACGCAGACCACAAGGTCCGACGCACACCAGCAGATAGAGGCTGTCCGGTGGTTTCTTCCTACGTTTTCTTAAATGTCAATGGCTTTGATTAATTACCGGGACAGTCAAATCTTTTGGCGGCGTTCGAGTAATCCCAACTATTCAATTTCAACAAAAGATGTTTACATCGGAGAACAAAGACAAAATCATGCGTAGCCCTTATGGGTGTAATTGAATGAGTGATAACTGACGATTCGCTGCGCGCAAATCGTCGAGACGTGAGTCGTTTTAGCAACCCAGTCGTAAGCAAGGCTGGTGTTGCGTGTGTTAGTCATATCTGTTGACAGCTGGTAAGTCTAGAGTACACAAAGCGACTCGGGAGAGAAGAACCACTCGAGCAACAAGTGTCCGTATGTCTGGGGAGCTGATACCATGTTTCCCGCATTTTGCAGTGCTAATAAAGGTTTATTGACACCTCGGAAAGCTTGGGACAAACACGATTGCACTGAGGAGTCAGAAATAACTTGGGGAAGACCACGAATTCTATTAGATGCGGTCAGCAAAGGTCGGCTTCGTCAGTTAAGATTGCTGTTAGACGCAGGGGTTAATGTCAATAGCCGAGACGAATTGAGCGGAGAAACGGCTTTAATAAGAGCTGTGTTTTTGGAAAATGCGAAACTTCGACGGATTTCGTTAAAAATGCTTGTGAACTACGGTGCGAAGGTGAAGATAACAGATAAGACCGGACGATCGGCGCTTTCTTGGGCTTGCTATCACGGCAGAGAAGACGTACTTAGAATCTTCCAAGGTAATCCACAATTAGATCTAGATCTTGGAAGCATTGATAACCAAGGGAACACAAACCTCATATTGGCGTGCATGTCAGGGAACGCTAAAATAGTTACTTTAATAGCGAGAGCGTTCAGACGAAATCGCTTTGATGTAAACAGAAGAAATAATGCGGGTGAAAGCGCAATGTCTCTTGTAAGACAGCTCGGCTATAAAGATCTGGTTGATGTGTTACTAGACGTAGCTCACGTCAACAGAGGGCATGTGCCACAGAGGCCGAGTTTAACTTCGGCAGGAATTAAACCAGTGGCTGGTAAAAGACCAAAGCCACACACAGCTCCGAAACAGCGGGCCTCTTGTAACCTACCGAAACTTTTTAATCTCTATACCGAGCAGTTGACGAATTCCTATCCTACTAGACAGTGTAAGTCGTGCATAGAACGAAGATAGGCGCGAGGAAAGCACACACGAACGCATTAAAGAGAGGAGAAGCGAATTTGCACTCTTTTTTTTAATATAAGAACCTTTTTTGTCCTACTAAGCATGGATTGTTCCTATTTTTTCATCAATTGTAGCCTAGGAACGGAAAAAGAAACTCAAGCTTCGTTCATGAATTTCGCAGATCCAAAACACGGTATAGAAGTCATGAATTTGTGACCCACTAAATGCCTCTGTTTACAAGAATACAATTTGAATCGTTGCTTTTATCATAATTCAATAGAGATAACTACTGGATAGGGTAGGAAATGAAAAACTGAAGCGTTCTTATCAAGAAGTTCTTATAAAAAAAAGTGTGTATATCTATTGTTTATCGAGTCGCTCATACGTTGATTTGACGTTGGATGTAGATATACAAATATTATTTGATTATATTTATATATATTAAAGTAATGAACACAAAATGGTTTACAGGGCTCCAATAAAATACGTCCAGTATGCTAAGCAAAAGTTCATTGTGGTCTCGCTTTTCTTGGCAACAACAGGAAAGGCATCAAAAGCAACAAGGCAACCTTCAATCCAAACTAGTAGCTGATTTACCAAGCATATTATAAAAGCCTAAGGGTAGAAATAGCGTTGATAATGGCGCCGTGTCAAAGGTTGTGTTGTACGCTCACGTACAAGAGCTAAACATGCGCATGCGCAGGCGATGTCTTGCTTTACACAGAATACACCCTCCCCCGGGGTCGCCGTGTCGAGCGTTTCACAGAGCGATTACTGTAGACTTGCTCCAAGTCAACCTCAGAGTCAGTAATCGAGCGACTTGGCACGGAGCGTCACTTAGCGAGAAAAGCAAGAGACTGTTACCCAGGGTATAACTTCCTATGCCCCCTGTCGAAATTCCGGTGTTTTTAGCTGTGCAATAAAATCATCATTTATGTGTTATATTCTTATCGACAGAAAGAACCCCTCTATCCCACACTCTAAGGCGCCCGACCCGCTGGCTTGCATCAACGGCTGGTCAAATACTTTTTTTTCAAAGGAGTTCCAGACGTTCTTATCGGGTTTCCTGTGGATGGTAAGAGTTCGTCCCAGTCCCCAGGCTACCTCACGGTTCATCTCCGATCAAAGGAAACCAGGTGAGAACTCCTGGGACTGGGCTGCAATACTCGAGTTTTCCAAGGACTTACTTGTCTGCTTCTAAGTACAAGCATCGTTTTGCTTCACAAACCACTGGCCTGGATTGTCCTCCATTGTTCGTTAGTTTGCCTTTCATAGCGCATGCGCACTACCTTAGCGTGATTGTGACGGACGACTTGGTCCTCTTCAGTTTCTTCCCGGCATGCCCTATGGCCGGCAGTTTACCGACTTGCATGCTAGCCGCGCGACTGGAGCGCGCGTACTTCAAACGCATCTGCCGATCAAACGCTGATTCCTGCATGTACGGTAACCCTGTGCCAGACGAGCCCGAGCCACGTTTGGTGGAAAGGTAGCGAGTGACGTCACTACCTGAGTGGTGCTGAAGGCTAACCTTGGGGGACCGGGTGGATTTTGAGGATTCTTTACGCAGAGGGGGTGGGGGTGGGGGCAGGGGAGGCGGGGTTTTATAGCGGCAAATTGGCATTCCCACTCTGTAAGATGTACAAAGCTGATCGGTGTAGATATCGTAGAGTTTTAAAACCGAATCTTGCGTCGATGAATAGTCCATTATTTTTAACTCTCCCATGCATTTAGTCGCCAATGCCGAATCGACTTCTTGGCGGGATTCGGAGCAACACGATTCGATATCGGCGTCGATCGATAAACTTTCGTTTCCAGCAAGCAAACTTTGTGTGGTTAGCGATTTAGGTCCAATAGTGGCTTTAGTTGACGAAAAACTCCCCGACCTTTTATCTTTCAGATGTTCAAAATCACACTGTATTCTGAGGGTTATTTTTCGTTGTTTTGATGTAATTTTCTCATCATCTGAAAATAGAAATTCCAGAATGCCTTTGTTTGTCAAGATCTCAGCGTGATATCTCGGGTCACGACTTTTGCCAAGAAAACTAAACACTGCCTCTTGAGATCCACTCAACTCTTGAATTTCGCTCTCAGCCACGCAATCCTTGAGATACCAGACAACACAAGACACTTGAGCACCGCCTTGCACCAAAACGCGCGCGCAGTCTTTATCCCCGCGTAGAAACGCCGCTAACAAAGGCGAAATTCCTCTGTTGTTACAACGATGAATAAAACTAGTAGTATTATTACTCAAGGAACGTCTTAACAAGCGCAGAAGTAGTCGCACCATTTCCAGATTTCCAGATTTGACCGCAAGAAGAAGACTCGTGTTGCCGTCATTGTCTGTTAAATTGAGGTCGACCTCGCTTTGTGAATCGTTTACAAGACTTGTTACCACGTCCACAAGACCTTGTAAACAAGCCCACAGAAGTGCACTCCGACCCAAGTGGTCCCGCTTATTAACCTTGGCTCCAGAGGCCAAAAGCAGCTTCAATATAGTCTGCCTTGTCTGAGGGTTCTTCAGAAAGCAGCAATACACTAGCGCGGTTCGGCCTCTGTCGTCTCGATTCTCCGTGTTTATTCCCGCCTTCAGTAGAAGTCGCACTTGGTGAGTCCGTCCGAATCGGACTGCGGAAACGAGTAACATGGTGGTCTATCCACCCGATTAATTCCTTGACTTTGTGGGTAAAAAACTAGAATCAATGAATACGTAGCCCAATCGCACGATGTTTCTGCTATTTACCAACACGAACACATTGAGCATTTCCAGCATTTCATGCTCCTGATTGAAACGTGACACCCTCTAAATACCTGTTTGCTCTAGTGATGCATTTTCGCGATCTTTTGTTTCAGAAAAAATGAGATAGAGTCTATGATTGACAATGCGTATTTAATATACTGTTTTTAAAATAATTAAGTTTAGACTATATTAAATGAGATAAAATGACATAGGATAAATGGCTTGCTAGCTTATGCCTAGTGCACGCTAGTGACATAACGACTTAACAACATACGCGCGCGCACTCAAGCCCGGCATAACGACATTATCGCATTATGTGCATTATGTCGTTATGTCACGAGTGTGCACCAGGCATTAGTAGGGAGAGGGGGGACGCATTGGAAACGAGGCGGCATTCTACATAAATAGTGGAAGCAAAAGGGTGCTAAAACAAAGTATTAAAAACAAAGAAAAAAGAAGACTTGCCGATTCGCGTCTCCTAGCTCCTAGGAGTCTGTCTAATGGTCGCGGGTCTATGTACTTTTTATAAACACAAGGAGGTTGGCCAGAGCTGATGAAATAACTCGAAAGTCGGCGAGTGACTTTCAAGTTTTTAATCAGTTCGACAAACATTCCCCGAGTGTTAATAAAAAAAGCACATAGACATGGTAAAGGGTGTTTTGTAGCTTTTCTAACATGACTAATAAACAGAAAGGTAAAATTCCCGGTTATTTTTTCCAAAAACGTAGGAAGAAACCACCGGACAGCCTCTATATCTGCCGGTGTGGGTAGAAACTTATGATCTGCGTCGACAGTGGATTATGAAATAAAGCCCCTTTAAAAGGAAAAGTCGACAACAACGTTTTTAAAACTATATTTCGGCAGGCCAATACCTGCTATCTTCAGGTTATAAATGAGTTACAGTGGCATGTTACAGCTAGTATATGTACAAAGTTCAATGTTGATTAACAAAAGAAAAAAATAGTGTTTGAGAAAGTGAGTAATTAATAGGCAGGTGTGGATTACTGAAAGGTTTCTTCACGCCAGTTGAGGCCACGTGGCTCAAGAGCCAGCGCGAGCTGTACAGGACCCGAAATGATCCCCAAAAGTTCCCCAACTGATCCCGGGACCCGAAACGATCCCCAAGAGTCCCCGAAATGAACTCCAAGGAATTACAGTAATGGACAACTAAAGGAATGTGTAAGGATCGGCTTTCAGTTTTAAAAACATATGAAACATTTAGCTTTGTTTGTTTTATTAAAAGGAAATTTACATTAACTAAAACTATAGTATTAAGATTTTAATATACGACTGCGGGGGAAATCAGTGGTTGAGTCAGAAATTAACAATTCCTGTGATAGTAATTTGAAGAACCCGGCGTGGGTAAATAATTTTTACATAACAAGCCATAAAAGAAAGTCTTTACAGATAGGACATCCCGCTTTTCATAGGAAGCGAAATGTTTTAAAGTTATTTTTTGGCATGTTTGTTTTCGGTGAATGAAAGACCTATCATATCATGATATCATGCCGGGGTGTACGCACGACTATATGAGGGAATTCAAAACTCACATAATATTGCTTTCAACAAAAGCCACATCCTCTTAATATTTTGCATCGGAAGTAGAAGGGTTGTTCGAGTGTATTACTCAGTGTGCTTTTGTCATTCCATCTTCTCGGCCAAACCGGCTGCCTAAAATGTGTCGGTAAATATTCGCTCGTGTGGACAAGGATTTCGTGGTGAAATACATGTTTGGTTGTCAGATAAATAATAGTATAATTTTAATAGAATAATTTTAGGGGTGATGTTTACCGGAAATGAGACTCTCATTTATAGTGTCAGAGTCATGTGTCGGAACCGCAAAATGTTAAGATGTGATGTAAGGTCAAAAGTTTGGTTGATCTGAGCAAAGCTGTGCTATGTTTATGCTGTATTTGTTTTGGACTCTGTTTATGGGTTTAACGCCGGGCAATGTAATAAATAGAAGTATTGTGTTGTAATTTAATATTTTTAAGTCACGTTGTTTGGAAATCGAGTCGCTGTTAACCCTAAATTATGCTTTAAAATTGCTAGTGTTTCTTCTGCTTTCCCTTTGTCCATTACCGCAATTCCTTGGCGTTGATTTCGGGGACTCCTCGGTATCGGTTCGGGTCCGAGGATCAGTTGGGGAACTTTTGGGGATCGTTTCGGGTCCTGGGATCGTTTCGGGTCCTGAGATCATTTCGGGGCCTGTACAGAGCTATCAGTGTGGCTTCTCTTGTTTTGCGGATGAAGTCGCGGTTGCTTGTTATTTTTTCAATAGGTATGAGATCTACACGGAAGCGGAGTGGTTAGGTTTCAGAAAGCGGCGTGGGTTGGTGTGGATCGAGATTGTGAGTCTACAGTTCTGCAGTGTTCATTAAAAAGAACGATTTAATAATTCAACCGCGCCTATTTACCCGCACCCGCGCCTCTCACCCGCGATCCGAGATTAGACTCGTTAGCTTGCTAGCCGGCTCTCCGGAATTTCGGCGAAACTCCGGAGAGCCGGCTTAAAGGTGGGTACGCAGCTGCTTTGTCTCCTATTATCTTTGTTCTACAAAGGAGTTCTTTTGTCTCTATTCTTCTCGTTCTTTGTGTCGAGGTGCGGATATTGTTCATTTGCCCAATCAAATTGCAGCTTGTTAGAGCCCCAAAGGCTGCGCGTCTCCAGGTTTTCGCACAAAAGTAACCAAAACCGCGAATTCAAGTACATCTCCGAGAAACACTACGGAAAAGACTGTTATTTGCCCAGCCTATTGTACTATTTCACAAACAACAATATTTGGCTGAAAGCATGCCTTCCCACAAGCAAACTAAATAGGCAAAGTCAAAAACAGCTTCGAATTGCGAAGCTGCAAAACGGCAGTCTTTAGTTTTTTAGTTTTCAATAATTCTCGGCATGTTGTTATCTGAAAAAGCCGTCAACTAATCTTTGATCCCGCCATGGAAACCGAAGATTTCAGGTTTGTTTATCGAATGAAGAGAAAACAAGGTCTTAGGCTCTCCCTTTCTTCATTTATGCTCATCAAGTAAATATTTAATTTAATAGTGTAATATCAATTCCATAATTCAATTAATGGACTAATGATAACAATACTTTTAGACCTGACGGTGGGAAGTAAATCACTGCTAGGCTCTGGAACCAACCAGGGTATATTGACCTTTTCAATGGATTTGTTAATAGGATATTTATTTCAACAAAAGTGTGTTGTTTTTGTGAAGTCAGGCACGAGATCGATAATCACGGAATCAATCACGCGCTTGGCAGAAAAAAAAATCGGTGGTTTAAGAAATAACTTTTGACGGTACAAAGGAAAGCCAAAGTACGCAAACTTATGGTAAAAAAGGAAATAACTCCGTTTGAATTGATCTAGAAATCAAAAGTTGTTCGTCAATTCTATCAAATTTGTCATGCTATTGTCATGTGGACTGAGCGTGTTGTTTGACCTTAGACCTCCTTTGTCGCGAATTGTTAAATGAGTTGAATAGACACCGTTAATCGCTAGAGTCTTCGCATAGCGAGACACGCACATCCAAGCCTAAAAACATTCTCATTTAAACCCTAAAAGCACGCCATAATGAACTCATGCACATGTGACTTGTGCCTGCGAGAGACTTCGGATTTGCGAAGAAAACCCGAGTGTTGTCACTTCTTACGTTCGCCTCCTCAAGAAAACACCGGTCTTTTGAACGTAAATAGATCACACTGTACTAGTAAACCTGCTATCGAGTCTTAGCCGAGTTTAGACGGTCTTTCCGCCAATATCAACCCCAAACCACAGCACGACGTGGGAAGAAAAACAGGCACTACACAGATAAGCTCTATATCCGATATTCCAGCACCATTCGGCGCGGTGAAAAGTAGCGACAGTTTCCCTTCGGTGGACTCATCGTTCTGCATGATGCACCCGAACAAGAGACATGTGTGTTTAAGTTATGGGGATCTGTTGAGGATTTTAAATAATGGACAACGAATTGCTCCCGATAAACTCGAGTTGTGGGAGTCGGAATCACCTACCGCGCGTAAATCGCTTGGTTTGTGTGAAGAGCATGACTGTGAGGAAATGAAGTTCTATTGTGAGTCGTGCGCCAAGGGGATATGTCGTGACTGCGCGGTGCTAAGTCACAAGACTCACGAGTTCGTCTACTATAAAGACCACAAGCCAGCAAGCCCCCAAACAAGGGAGAGGTTCAATAAAATCCTAACACAAGTGGAGAAGAAGAAGAAGAACCTGGAAGAAAAAATGGAACTACTCGAGACGCATTTCGAAAACAAGAGAAAAGAGATAGCGGCCGAAAAGGAGCGCGTTTTATCGCGCACAAGGCAGCTAAAAGCGCTGATAGTGGAGCAACAGAATGCGCTAGTTTCTTGTCTGGAAGATAACCAGAACTTAATGAGCCAAAGCGTAGAGACTAAAAAATGTGTTCTCCGTTCAGCGATAGACGAGGTCACAAAAGGCTTAGAATTAGCCAAAGGCGCTTTGAAAAAGGAGGACATCAACGGACATAATGCGTCTGAAGTAGCCCACAAGGATATCGGGAAGACAACAGAAGATGTTGTCATGGAAACAGGAAGTATATGCAGCCCTCTTAAACTGATGAAGGATCTAGTGATTGGGGAGGTCGGAGAAATCAGGACAAAGAGGTTAGACGGTATGGATTTCAGTTCTGATACTGGAGTGAACATGTCCCGGGCGTATTCAGATGACGAGTCGATAGAATGCGCGTCCGACTCAGATATCAACTCAAATTCCGAGACAAATTTCTGGAAAAGTGAGCCAGAGTCCTGGAACCAAATATCCAATGTGAAGGAAAATCAAACAGAGACGAACACCACCCCCGTAATCCCACATTTCGTCTACCAAACGTCCCTAGGGGGGAAGGGTACGGCACACACAAATTTCCAGGACCCCGTTGGCATAGCAACAGCAAATGATGGCACCATCGCAATTGCCGACTATAACAACGACCGGATCCAGCTTTTTACCCCCGATGGCGTGCTCATCCGGGTACTTACTCACGTGATCACAGAGAAGGGTCGCAAAATAGCCTTACTCTCCCCTGCTGGGGTGGTGTTTGACAAGGGTGGAAATTTAGTTGTCGCAGAGAGGGGAAGGCATCGAATCACGGTCATGACGTCAACCGGAAGCTTAATTCACAAGTTCGGAAAGCTCGGAAAGGCATTCGGGCAATTCCGAACGCCACACGGAGTCTCCATAGATCGTATCGGTCGGATAATTGTTGCGGACACGGCGAATAACAGAATTCAAGTGTTCGACCAAAATGGCGAGTTCGTGTTCGCGTTTGGAGATTACGGTGACCATAAGCTTGATTACCCAAACTATGCCATTTCCAAGAACGGTCTGTTTTACGTCTCAGACACAGATAACGACACAGTAAAGATCTTTAACAAAGAAGGGACATTTCTGAGGTACTTGTGCCATAATAAAGACCTCGAAGACCCCCAGCGTCCCGTGAAGGACCTAGAGGACCCTGCCACAGAGGACGTCCAATTCAGTGCCCCTTCAGGCCTAGCAGTTTATAAAGACCAGTTCATCCTAGTTTGCGACTATAACAGAGATTGCGTCAAGGTGTTTTCTCTAGATGGGGCATTCATAACGGAATTCGGACAGCCTGGTACTTGTCCCGGACAGTTCTGTGGGCCTGAGGCAGTAGCTGCTCTCCCAGACGGTCGGGTGGTCGTTAGCGATAAGGGAAATCATAGATTGGTCATCTTTGAGCAGGTGTCACAATAGTAGACCCAAGGGGGGGAATTCAAGGTTGGGGAGGGGGGGGGGGAGATTCATCCACCTTAACCATTGTGATTTTGATTATAGCAATAATACCTGTTTTTTTTATAACGGCATCAGAGCATTATTTTGGTTATATTGGCTGGATAAGTGTTTTGATTTGATTGAGTGATATTGCCGGGTTCTAGTCTCAGCCAGGATCACGTTAAATTACAGCTTGCGTAGCAAGTAGAAGCCAAACTCAGATTAATCAAATTTGATTTATATTACCGAAATGTCGTTTGTTTTTAAGCTGGGAGGGAGGGTAGGGTGGGGGCGTGTTAAATAGAGGTGGGCTTTTGTTAAAGAGGGGCGTTACAAATTTTTAAGCTAAGGGAGAGGCATTCATTAGATATGAGGCGTTCTTTAGATAGGGGGCGTTTATTTAGATCATTTTGATTATTGCGAACAATAGGCAGTAAGCCAGCGCCGCGCTCGGGCGGACAAAGGAACAAGGAACAATAGGCAATTAGAGCGGGGCACGCTCTGGGTAACATGCAACAAAAACTTTTCGCGATACATTGTATCGTATCTATTCTGACATGTTGCAAAACAAATGTTACACGGAATAACTTTCCAGATATTTGTTATACTGTGTTGCATGTTTTTGAAGAGGGTTAAAAAACACGCAACATGTTGCCGAGTGAAATGATGCGCGGAAAGTTGTGTTGCGCGATATGTTAAAAGGTCAGAAACATTCTACCATACAATGTATCGCGAAAAGTATTTGTTTCATGTTATCCCGTGTAAACCGCCTTAAAGAAATCGTTATTATCTATGCCTCTATGCGAAGAACAGCTTTTCGTTTATACCTAGGGGGGCTCTGCAACCAAGAGAGAAAATAATTCTATTCTCTTTCTGGATGCGAGAGTCATTAGAACCGTTGTGTTAAGAAACTCTACGGTCTAAGTGGTCGACAGAGTGTCCTGGGAGGTTAAAATGCTTGTTTGACTTGTCCAATGCTCTGATGATGCTGTTTGCAGCAGCGTAGCCAGTAGTTCGAATCTGAGCAGCCCCTATGGGGGGGGGGGAGTGCTTTGTGACTCCGACCGCTGGGGGCTGCGAAGGAGACTCTTATAGCCGTCCCAGCCTCATTTTTTTTACTATGGGCTGCCCAACTTTCTGGAGTAAGAAAGTGACAAAACTATATCACAGAGCCATAGCAGGGGGGGGGGGGGGGGGTTGGGTTGGGGCTATGTGTCATAGCATATAGTTAACCCGCCAAGCTGATGTTGAATGATCGAGTCCTAAAACAGAGCCCTTGGCCTTGATAATTGTCGCAATTATTACGAGTCACGCCACGGTATCATCAATACGTGCACCTACAAAAGTCCCGAGGTAATTCTTGCTGAATGCTGACCTTGAATTATCTAGTCCTGGCGGGAGAGCCCTTGACATTGCTTGTTGTGATTCTGTCACGCAATGAATCTACGAGTCACGCCACGGTCACGTCGACGTCTTCAAGTCGTGCACCTACAAAAGTCTCGAGGTAATTCTTGCTGAATGCTGACCTTGAATTATCGAGGTCTGGCGGGAGAGCCCTTGACCTTGCTTGTTGTGATTCTGTCACGCAATCGCTTCACGAGTCACGCCACGATCACGTCGCTTTCATCAAGTCGTGCGCCTACAAGTCGACATGCTGAATGCCGACTCATAATCTTTACTCTTTGAGCTTGATACGTCCATCTAGTGGAATAAAACAAAGATTTTTTCTTAAGGACAAGAAGGATATATTTTTCTTTAGTGGGATCAAATTTTGCGAAAAAAAGTAACTATAAGCAAGGATTAAAACTAGTTGGACAGGTTTGACCACTGACTGACCCAGCATGATGTCCGTCATACCGAAGGAAACTGGTAATCACTGTCGCACGTTATTTTCTCTTAAACCGGAAGTTGTCCGGATGTAAAACTTGTTCAACTGCCAGGCGGTGGTATCTGACGTCACATAAGCAAAGCTGCTGAAAACATTTGCTGTGTATGTTCTATATCTCAGTGAATTATGGAGTGGTAGCGTCGATTAGTGCGTTATTACGATGTTAACTTTTCGTGCATTCTGTAAGAATAAAGATTGAAATTCCGGATGTAACGATTAGCTCAATGAGTTTTCTTTTCTTATTTTTTTGTTATCATAAAAACTCTGGAATGGAAACTGTTTCGAATATTGCTGAGACTGAAACTGTTCACCGATAACTAGACGCCCTCGATGGAATTGCATTCTTTTGCTGGAATTTTCTACTTATAATTCGTACTTGACTCACAAATACATAAAAAATGCGGAAAACAGCTTAAAACATATCGCTTGCAGTTTGCTTAGAGAGGGAATGAAATATTATTTTACGTTTGGCAAAGCTTGTGGGATTCTAAACGGTATGTTTTCTTAAGGCCGGTTAGTCCTTAGGATATTATTTCCTTTTCTTGATAATTAAGTAAATAGCTGTTTCCGTACACATGCTATGGTACATGTCAAATCGCATGGCAATCGCTGGAAGCTATACTAAACTCTTGCCATTTGTCGCCAAATGCCTATTAGCCAGCGAAAAATACTGAAGCCGAAACTTATCGGAAATCGCGCATTGCTTTGCCGCGAGGGAGGGCCACGCCATTGACAGTTATGAGTTTTTAAATCATCTATAAAAGCTAAATTGTACTTAGAATATCGAGTAGTGCGTGACCTCTGGTTGTTGTCGCTGCCCTGAGTCATGATAAAATGAAAACCTGATATTCTTCATATGGGTTCATAAACGATCATATTTCAACATTGACCTTGCCACTCTAGTATAAATAGCGACCAGTATGAAAAATTGTTTGCTCAAAGTTTCTACCATCTTCTAAGTGGAAAAGAGCTGGAATTTTTTTTTTAAAGTGATGATATTTCTGCAAACATCAGCAGTTGTTTTGTACCAGGGGAAAGAAAAACGGCAAGAAGCCGCCGAGAGTCTTGAAGGTTTCTGCTGGTTTATCTGCCTGGACGAAGCGGTTTTATTGAAAGTTTTTTCATATTTACGTCTTGGTGAGTTGTTGCAAGTCTCGCGCGTTTGTAAGCAATGGAATCGCGTAGCAAAGGACCTGCAACTTTGGAAAACGGTGGATTTGAGTGTAATGACTGCCTACTTCAAGGGCGAGGACAGAGTGGAGGCGTTTCTTAAAAAGAACCCTGTTTCTAGACTTAGAGAACTTAACCTTAGCGGGCTTAGGATAACCTCGAACGTTTTCAAGGTGATTGCAGCACACTGCCCACGCCTGAGAAAATTAGTCCTGAAGTCAACTGAACTAAGAGTAAGTCCAGATTCCGAGATCAGTCCCACTAGCAATAAACTCGTGTTTCCATGTGGTCTTTATTGTTTGGACTTACGTTATTCAAACGGTGATCAAGAACTGTTTCTATCTATGGCGTCGTGTATAAGGACTATTCGTTGGCTTGGAATATGTGACGCTTTTATTTACGCGCTTTTCAAAAATGGTAAACTCGAGAGCACATTCCAGAGACTTGAGAACCTCAGAAGTCTGGACACTAGTCAATGCTTATTGGTCAAGGACAATTTCCTGTCAATCATAGCATCGTGTCGAGGCTTGGAAGTTCTGAGCATGCGCAAATGCATCTCTGTCAGGGGGACTGCTCTAGAGGCGTTGCTTAGTAACTGTCAGCGGCTGAAAGCCTTGATACTGGATGGGACCAGTCTTGATGATGTGACAATGACGTCAATATCTTGGGAAATCTCCTCAAATCTCGAGTATCTCGAATTAGGATGGTGCTCTCTCATTAGCCCTAAAGGACTGAGAATAATTCTCCCCCAGCTAGCGCGAATCGACGCGCTGGAATACTTAGGCTTTCAGTCAATTGGAAACGGCAAAGGAAGCGGAGACAAAATCATTCAGGAATTTGGTGCGCTTTACTTAGATGGAGGCTTTAAAAACGTCGAGACATTAAACGGCGGTTCATCAAGGCGATTTACAAAGTCCGCCATATGCGGCTTCGCGGCAAAATGTCCAAACATTGAACTAAAGCTTGAATCAAACTGCGCTGTGGTTGACAGGCATAGATATTCGATATCCTCGAGTGTACGTGACGACAACAACAAGCGAGGGCAAGGGCTCTGCCGCCAGGACTCCATCATTGAAGACCAGCACTACCTCGAGACTCCTGTTTAAGTGCACGACTTGATGACGTCAGCGTGACCGTGGCGTGACTCCTGGAGTCCTTACGTCACAGAATCACGCAAACATTATGTGTAATGCCGCACGTGAATCTACTTCGTGACACCATCTCTTTCCACGCGGCGTGACATGTACGTGGCATTGTCATGAAGATGTTTGTGTATAGCTGCACGATGTACGAGTTTCTATCTACAAGATGTGACTTCTTGTATAGGTGCAGAAAATGCCACTCACGATTCCCTAATCGTGTCGAATAAAATTATTATCTATAGTATTATTTATCGAATAAAATTATTATCAATAGTATTATTTCTCGAATAAAATTATTATCAATATTATTAGTTCTCGAATAAAATTATTATTATTTAAATAACGTGTTATTTTGTATGTAACTTTACTTCGCTAAAGGGATAACAGATTTTGCTAGGAGACTCGAGGGGGGGCATTACCCAAACACCCCTAGCGATGTGGAGTCTCCATGGATGGAAACTACTCACTTTAAAACTTGGATCCACCCCTTGATGGAACCAATGGGAATCAGGGAGAACATACAGACACCCCCCTCTCCCTGGGAGGCTGACACGGCAAAGGAGGGACATTTTTTCCCGCCCCCGTGCCATGCTCATTTTCTTCTGAGGTGGCCAAATAAATATTCGAATACTATTAAATATCCAGCTCAGATCGTATCATCTTGATTCTATACTCAATATTTAAAACTTGCATAAATATCTGTTAGTTGCCGGGATTTATTATTGGGATTGTAATTTTGATAAAGGAAATAATTTTTCGGGGTTGTCTGTGGCACACAACGACCGTGGGACTGGTAAGGAGTAAAACAAAATGGTGGCCAAAGACCGTATATTTTTACCACTGTAAAAAAGGAAAACTATTTTGTCATCCGCAACTATTTTCCTACAGAGGACCCAAAAAGAATCTATTGTGGAGCTCTCTTAGTAAAACACAAGAAAGAAATGGTCAAAGCAAGACGACAACTAGCTCAAACCGTTGGTCCACAGAAGTGTGATAAACCAAAGTCAACCTATAACATCTGGTATAATAAATACACTGGAGATCGCCACAAGCCAGGAGAGGCCCGAGAGAAAGCCTCCACGCGTTGTAAGATCACCACAGATGCCGGCGAGACTCGAGGAACGAACAGAGACGACGCCGGGATTTGTCTAAACTTCGCGCGGGGATGTTGTCCACTCGGGTTTGAATGTTCATGGATTCATGAGATACCCGATGCAAAGTTTAAGGTGAAACAGGAGACAATGCGCGATTGCTTCTTTCGAGAAAGGCATTCAGAAGTCCGTGACGACCAAAGCGGTGTTGGGTCGTTCAATACCGATGACGAAGCCTCCCGCACGGTGTATGTCGGCGGTATAGCCTGCTCTAAGGATATGAAATCCATTGTATATAAGCATTTCAGTGAGTGGGGCGAAATTGAGAATTTGAGGTTGCTAGAACACAAGGGAGTTGCATTTGTCAGATATAAGCTCCGTGGGAGTGCAGAATTTGCCATGGAGGCTATGCAGAGGCAGTCATTGGACGATAACGAAGTCTTGAATATTCGATGGGCGACTAAAGATCCAAATCCTTGGGTTGAGAAGAGGAAGCGAAAAGCTGATGAAAGGATGTACCTAGAAGCTGCCGGTAAACAAATTGATGTGCATAATCTACCAAAGAGATGTCAAACTAGTCACAGTAGCTCAGTAGTGGGATCTTATCCAAATACAGATTTCCAATACTCATCACATGCCTTGGATTCGATACCCACTGGAGTTTGGCAAAATTCTGATATCAGTGAGTTTTCCTTGAGAGGGCACGGTCAGAATCCTGCTCAGGGAGGACATCATGGGGCTGATGCACGGCCGCAAACTCTTGAAGAGCTTGTCGCATGGTCCAAGAGGCAAACTGGTGGAAGCACCTCAACATCTGAGGTGAAAAACTCTAAGAAGACTTCTAATGAACAAGTCAAAGATAGGAATGATAAGGAAAGTGGACAATCGGGACTGGCTTCAATTGTTGGTGCTTATGATTCCTTGTCTGAGGATGAGGCTGATGATTAGCTCCAGTTGCTATTGATCATGTTACTAACAAGTCCCTTATACAAAATAACCTTAGATGGGAAGTCCTAAAAGGGTTTTCTGGGTTCTTTTTAATCCCCATTCCTGTCTGGCATTGTTTCTCAAATTTCATTCCCGTTTCTGGTAGCTAAATTACCATTCCTGAGTCTTAGGTAAATCTCAGTTTCCTTTCACCCTTTCAAGACCCTGTTTAAAGTTTGAGGCTTAGTGTTTCATTGTCACTCCTAGTATTCAGAGGGATTACAGTATATATTTTGTAATGGTATGCAATGTGAACATGCCCATGTATTCAACCCCTTGCTTTGTAATGTCTGAGTCTATCCTAAGAAAATTCAAGCATATAGTGTGCATCACTTTTCTTTATTGCAAAATATATTTAAGGCTATAAATACCTTTATAATTAAACAAAATGTATAAAAGAACCATTCAAAATATAAACAAAATATACAGTATTTCTAATCAATATGCTGTTCTTTTAGTATTTTTTATGATATCACCAAACACGGATGATGACGGAAGTTTACAGTAGTTTTGGTTCTATTGTGAGTATTAAAATAGAAAATGTCTTATTTTTTTCCCGCTATATAAGGTTCGTCACATAAGTTGGATACAGGGTATTTAACTCTGAAACATTTTTAGGCGGTAGGAGAGCTCAAACCAGATCAGCCAACTGATGATCAAATGTTTCCACTATGATACTCAAAACGAACCCGACAGTTAACTGTTGGTAACACAACCTATTTGTTAGCTGATGTCAGGTCGCAGGCGCATAACCCAGAAAGGGAGGGTGCAAAGTCATGGATATGGATATTTCCCGATCATTTGTTAAGAAATGACCCACTTTCTGGCGGCCGGGGTGGGGTATGCCTTAGTTACGCGCTGGTCATATCTCGTATCTGTTGATTAGACCTGAGTGTCACGTTTATCATATGCTTTGAAACCAACCCTATTCAAATAGGGCAACCATTTGGGTAACGAGCCAAACCTGCTTAATCACTTTGAAACTCAATTTATTTCTAACAAAAAAAATATAATAAGCCGCTGTCATAGTGCTCGATGATCCAGCGCTTTCTGGGCTGAGAGTACATGTCAGGCCGCAAGTCAGCACTGGAGCCAAAAAAACACTGCATTGTTCTCCACCGTTCTGATCAGCATTCCTGTATTGATGTGACGTCACAATAGACTGCATTGCTGTACAGAGGTTGGCTGTGATAAAGCATCTGATTCATGTGCTGTAGAGTTTATGTAGCTTTACTCAGGTCATCATTATGTCCCATTCTTTCTATCAATGCTTGATGGTTCGTCACTTGGTCACTATACAAAGTGAACCCTCTCTAGATCATCTGGGACTCCCTAAAGCAAGACAGTACAAAGCATAAGCTACTGGAAGCATCTTAGGTAGTCACATTTTTGTGATATGTCTTTAGTACACGTCTAGGCTAGTCAGCAGGAGTCTGTCAATTCAACACCACACTCTCGGGACAATGAATTAGTGTCGGTTACATCAAAAATCCTTAAAAGGCAAGTCTTCTCTTTGTATTCATAGGATTTTTTTGTCTGGGATCCTAGCCATCCCTTATGCGGGGCAATCAACCGCCAGTGAAATATGAGAAAACATCATGCGAATAACTCAAATATAATATGAGAAAATGCCTCCAAAATGCCTCTTGTAGGTTTGCCTGGTGACAGCGGCGTATACTAAAAACGCCAAAACGTAAAGGTACGGCAATACAAGCAGCAAAAACCTTTTGTGGCAGCATTTGCAAAAAAGTTCGAAGGCTATGTTGCGCGTTTTACTTCCGGCGAACCAACTTTTGTCTCAACAAAGGATAGACTGGTTCTTGCTTTTGACCGGCCATCTTTTTTGCTCCGTGACCCTCGTTCAACCAATCACAAAAGCTAATTGAACTATATGTGTGACGTCTTTTTGCTGCGAGACAAGTTGGGTTGTTGTAGTATTACGGTCAACGTCTCCGAGTTTTGTTGCAAAAAGTAGAACCATCTACTTTCTGTAACAAACTATTTCAGCTTGCTTAACATAAAAAAATTGCTGCGACAAAAGTTGGTTCGCAGGTAGTGAAACGTGCAGCTTCACCTACGAACTTTTCTGCAGCAATGCTGCCACAAAATATGTACGATTTTGCTACTTTTATTACCGTACCATGAGGCAAGTCATGAATAAATATGTACTTAACTAACTTAACCGAGCAGCGGTGTGACAGTTGTGGGATGGAAGAAAGAAACATTTGAATAAAAAAAAATGAATGGAAAAATAGGTGATAGGAATATTATCTGCTGATGTTCTATGTTGTTCTATGCATACCTTCGTATTTGATTTTGATAGAGTATTTTCGTCAGTGGAGCTATTTTGTTCGTATGCTTTTTGACCAAGCGATAATTTACGTCCATAATCTCCCCAGAGTTCCTGGGAGTCTGGATCTAGATCACGCCTAATAAGGAAATAACCAGACTTTTATCAAGCCTTATAAGGAATTGACCAGATTATTATCATGCCTTATAAGGAAATGACCAGACTTTTATCAAGCCTTATAAGGGAATGACCATTTTTATCAAGCCTAATAAGGAAATGACCAGACTTTTATCTCGCCTAATAAGGAAATGACCATTTTTATCAAGCCTAATAAGGAAATGACCAGGCTTTTATCACGCCTAATAAGGAAATGACAGGATTAATATTATGCCCAATAAGGAAATAATAAGTTTTACCAAGCCTTATGAGGAAATTACAAGACTTTTTCTCACGCCTAATAAGGAAATGACCAGACTTTTATAAAGCCTGATAAGGAAATGACCAGATTATTATCCCGCCTAATAGGGAAATAACCATTTTTATCAAGCCTAATAAGGAAATGACCAGACTTTATCTCGACTAATAAGGAAATGACCAGACTTTTATCACGCCTAATTAGGAAATGACCAGACTTTTATCATGCCTAATAAGGAGGTGACCAAACTTTTAAACAAGCCGTGATAAACATTCAGAAAACTCGAAATGTGTGACAGTTCCCCTTAAATCGACATTCATCTCGCAGATGTTTGAAAATTAGTGCATAATGAAAGTAATGTATGAATTTTGTGTTTGATTTTTTAAATACTTGTGAATTGTGATAAACATGATTCATTCTCTATGGGTATGCTGTGGTCATGCCATGAGAGCTGCGTAAAACCTATAAAAATGGTGTGATGCAAAGGCGTTGATAGTTTTTTTTTTGGGGGGGGGTGGGGGGGTGGGGAGGGTGAGGGAAAGAGGGCAAAGCTTTATATGCAGTGAATTGCCTAGGCTTTAGAACAAAAGAATTCTTCAAACGGTACTCCTCCCCCTCCCAGGATTTGGCGTACCTGAAGGTTCCGGTGGGGGTGGTGACGAGGTTGTTGTTAGCAGATGCCAGATGATTCGGCGAGGATGGTGACGTAGGACTTGGACTAAGACGACAAGGAAACATTATCAGGGTTGGACCGAAGAGTCCAACCCTGATAAGGGGCTTATTAGGGGTGGACCAAAGACTCTTAAGGGCTGGTGACGTGAGATTTTGACTAAGAAAACAATAACATTATCAGGGGTGACCCAAAGAGTCTAAAGGGGCTGGCAACGTGGGACTTGGAGGTAAGAAAGAATGACATTATTAGGGGTGGACGTGGGTTTGATGATCTATGCAAAAGTGGTGGAAACAATAAGAAAAAGTATAACAGCATTAGCCCCTATGTCTAATTATAAGTTCTATTTTAAAATCAATAGAATCGGGGTTTCCAATATTAGTTATAATTAGCTAATATTAGCAGTCTTTGTAGTTATCAGTAGTTATCATTGACTAGTATATATTGTGAGCATTTTTAAGTTATCAGTCCAAATATTTCATGTATCCGAGAAAGGGGATTTTTTACGGTACTTGGCCAACCCATCATTTCGGAAGCTGTTCGGATGATCCCCGTTATTAGCAGCTGGTGTTTGGGGTTCAATCGCGTCGTCGGTCATGTCCGCATTCGTAGAACTCAGATCGGGCATCCTGTGAAAATAAAAATTGAACTGGCTGTATTGACGTAAAACTTGGGTTGTGGAATAAAGCTGATAATTACGGTTTTGGATGGTTTCCAACAAGAGGCGAACTGGTTTAGGAAAGCCAGACGAAAGGGATAATGGGACATTTGGCTGGATAAAACAATGCCAAGAAACCTTCCCTGCAAAGACCAGAAATAAAGGTCATAACTAGAAATCTTTTTTTCAGGGGGGAGGGGGGCAAGCCTCAGATATTTCTTTTATCTGCTTTAATTCTTGCCGCCCTCCCAGTCCCCCCTCTCCTCCCTCCTGCCCTCGTGCTAGCTACGGTCCTGGAAATCCCATAATCTTACCAGGTGCCTTTACCGAGTACCCACCCGACAAAATAGTTAGCCTACGTGATAGCCGCCTCTACACGAGGCTACAAAATCGCGTATGTGTTTGCGCGTTTGCGATACTTCAAAATCTGGCTATATAACGCAAAATCGCTAACGCACGAATTCGAATAACAAAAAATCGTGGATATTATTTGATAACATCTGCTTACTTCCATGGCTTTAGCTTGACTTGAGTATGTGGCGTATGTGCTGCCCCCGGTCTGAAATAAGTAAAGCACAAGCTTAATATGGGATATAAACGAAAAGTGCCGGCCCTTTGGGCGGTCGCATCTTCGCACCAAGACTTCTTATTATAGACCGCCGAGTGGTGAGCGACAGGGATTACGCGCGCTCGGCATTAGTTCGTATCGCCTTCGGGTGGGTGAATGCACCCTGACACCAGACAAACGAGTTATGAGCGATGGGAATTCCCCGCGCTCGGCATTCGTTCGTATCGTGGGTGAACGTACCGCAGAGTAGCCCTTTTGAGTGTACGGGAACAAAGCTCGTGAGTTTCATTCTAACGTAAGAGCGAGCTTGTCACCCAAAGTCGCCAATTTCCTGAAAACAAATGTGCAGACTCACCCCCTCTCTCGCCCTCTACAGCAGATGACAAAAAGACATGTTGTCATGACAACAATAAGTAAACCCCCTAAGGAAATCATGATGATGCTGAAGATCGAAAGCTCGACCGTTGGGACGTTTGGCTGCCACGGGCTGCCTGTGGTGTTTGACGTCGCGTTTGTTGTGTTCAGCCCTAATGTTGTTGGCATGATTGCTGTAGGTGACATTGTTGCCATGGTTACAGGAGCACTGTTACTGCTGCTGCTGATGATGATGATGGTGCTAGTTGTGGTACTGTTAATCGAAGGTGTTTTATCGCTCGGGATGGACGTACCACTTGACAATAAAGATGTCGGGGTGGGAAAATACGAGGAATTTAACGAGCTAGAAACGTTGAGACCTGAAAAGAGAAAGAGGACTAAAGAAATACTTTTGAAAAGTACTGTATTTTAACTCGTTTAGAAGACGCCCCTGAATTGACGCCACGCATTGGATGAGCTTAAAATGAATATATTCTGAGAACCCATGGTTGAAACAATAGAAAATATTGGCTGAGGTTTTTGAGTTGGATGGGGCAAGCCTCGATCCCTGTACTAGCTAAAGCCACCATTTTCTTCTAGGGTGATAGTTTTTATAACAATAGGTGGCTAGTACACTGATTTATAGTATGTGTGCACGGTGTGTTTACTGTGATGATATCCCGTATTAATTCCTTGTGTCGCTCTCACAGGAAAGTCAAAACGACGAATCCGCCAAGGACATTCAACGAGCTCCCCTTACTGAAACACGTTACAATGGCATATTTCTTAGTTTGAATATGTTCTGATGCGGAAAATATCCATTTTAAAAGTTGCTGGGAAAAAAAAAATTATCTGTTCCTTGTTTCCAGGAGGGACCATTCATTTTTTCCAGCCAGAATTGGTTAGGAATTCTTTTTCCCAGCCAGCATTGGTTAGGCATTTTAGCACATGAATAATTGCCCGTATAACCGATCGGGACCATTTTCCCCCTAGCATCTGTTCCAGCGCCCCCCAAAATATTCCCAGCACAATTAGTTCGACTCCACAAATTTGCCAGCAGAACCATTCGGGACGTTTTTTTTCCCCAGGAACCGAGGGGTCTAACATCTTCACACCCGGCAAAAAAACGGGCTGCGGAACAGATCCGTTTTGTGCCCTTGATCCGCGTTTTCCACAAATGGCCAACTTTGATCAACTACTATTACTAATATGTCCTTAGGTTTCCACTCTTATATGAATGTCTTACCTAATATAAGATAAGAATCTAAGAAGTTGACTATATTATTTGCAAACAAGTATAGGAATATTGTTGTTAATACCTGTATTGTTTGTATGACGATTGCTGTTCAATCTCGCCTCGTTTAGACCCTTTGCACGTTTTTAATATAAAACATACCTTTGATCGTTAACGAGTCAGGACTTCTTATTTGCACATGTTCTTTGTCCCGGTTGACAGCTAAACATTTTTTTGTTATCTCTCTTTACTCTCGGGTATAGTCAATTTAGTGTATGCAAATCAAAGAGTTCACGAACCACGAAATCTTTTAGTCTCTTTATAAAATAAAATTGCCAAACAAAATGCTTCGTTTTGCGAAATACACAGAAACATTTTTTTATAAAACGCTTTTGCATACTTTTGAAAAAGAAATATTCTACTAGGTATCGTATACTAGCATGGTCTACGATGAAGACATCCCGTCAATAATCAAATAAGACGTATCGCATTTCATGCGAGTTTTTAACACTAAAAGCAAAAAAGAGTGAACTTCTACTGGTACATTGTTTGATTGCACTTTAGATTAGAAAGAGTAAAGAGCAATAAATGCTTCGTGCAGGGTAATTATTTCGAAATCGATAAAATAATAAAACTGGAAAGGACTACTCTTTCCCCTTAGGGCCCATCTTGCAAAATCGTGCGATCTTTTTTATATTTCTTTGAAAGAGTGAAAAAAGGATTTTCACTTGCTTGCCCGGTTCATGTTGTTAGATCCATATCCTCCTTATTATGATATATCAGTTATTTTATGGATGGGGTCTTGTCTAGTCTACGTTAGGGAACTGGACTTCTCGAATCCAGAGAAAAATTCGATTTGTAGTTAGTCGCCTAGTTTCGGCTGTTTGGAGGTCTCTCAAACCTTTTCACGCATTTGACAGAATGTTCGTGTATCGTATCAGCTGTGTAAGCTGCTTCAACATTAACAACGCTTTTCGGAATCTGACCACAAAATTTACGCGAATAATTAATCTGACGAAAATGCCGAAAAAGGCTCATAACTCTTAAGTAGGTAACTACGTTCTATCCAACTGGGACAATTTAACAAAAAAGAAAACGAACTATTGCACGTTTGTATACTATAGATAATAATATATAAAAAGTATACAAGAAGCCGTCAAATCAATGCTTTGATTACGGATACTCTGGGAGTCAATTTATACCAATTTTCACATAGGACAAACAATGATGTAAAACACACGAGATAATTAAACCAAAAGCGAATGCAATTACAAATCGTTTTTACCCCTATTTGAGCCAAGGAGAGAGCGGCAACAATCATTTTGTGATTAATAAAGGAAAACGCTATTTGCTCTGATCGGTGGCTGTGGGGCAAAGATGCGGAGGTATTTACCTGTTATTAGAGAAAGCCAGTTACAGTAAATGGACAACCAAGCCAAAACTTCCCTTGTCATCTCTAGTTGACTCGTAAAACAAGACACTCCAAGACACGGCGGTCAAAAGCGGGCATTCCGAGGCAAGAAAACGCGCGAAATAGTTCATATAGAAATCATACCCCCACTTTCATTTGCAAGTTGTATTCGACGAGAGTTATTAAAATGCTACTGAGCCAATAAGATGATACGAACTAAAAAGAATGTCAATAGACTCATGTCAGGGCTGTGATGCGCGTGTAAACAAAGCATGGATGGGTCATTTACGCACGCCGTATCTTTCAATCAAGTCATTTTTCGAGAGGAGGGCAAGTTGCTAGGTAAAGATGGTATTTCTGTGTTTTTCGAACCGCGCACGATCTGGGACCAAAATATTACCTTCTTTCATAAGATTTTCGCGTCCCTTTTATTTCACGATTTAGATACAAAAAATTAATGATAAGTGACCTGACGCTAAAAATTCCCTTGTCTAGCTGCTAACAGGCCCGTATCTAGGGTTTGTGGGGGGGGGGGGGGGGGGGGGAGTGGTGGAATAAGAGCATTTTTATGTAAGCTTATCTATTTTACAGTAATCAAACAATGCGGGTTACAGATTACAGTAAATGTGGCAACGGGACCATCCCAAAAAACCTTCTTGGGGCAGTATTTAGTATGCAAAATCAAAATGCGAAACGCTTGAAAGACTCCCAGCATCCACTGTGTGTTTGGTTGGATTAGAGACACAAAGATTTCACTTGATCAAAATGTTGACTTCGTAAAAATTAAGTGTCGAGAAATATCAAAAGTGCCACGAAGCTTTCTTGCAATACAAAGGTTTTCAAAATCCTGTGAAACACAATGTAATTGTTAAAGTGTAATAGTCAAGTCAGAACAAAAGATAACAAAGACATTAAAGTGTATTATGACTAAATAAACTAAACTAAACTAGTATTTAACAGGTTTTTGAAAACCACTAACTTACTGACATTTATTAGTGTGCAACAAATAATTAATCACTTGCTTTAGTTTCCAGGTCGAAAAAAAAAATTCTTAGCCCTTCAAAACACAACAAAAACTACCACAAAGACATGAAACTCCAACTTGTATTTATTGTCATCTTACTGGGAGCTCTTCTTAAGTCTCAAAAGAAACAAAAATAAAACAAATTCAAGACTCAAGGAAAACTATCCCTATTTGCATACTAAACACACAAGTGTTTATCTGATTTTCAGATAGATTGTCCGCTAGAGCATTTACAAACTGCAATTTGTCGGGCTTAGGTTTTTATGAAAAATCAGGCCTGACACAGAACAATATGTTGAGCCTCATTAGATTAGAAGTGCTGATTGTACGCAGTAGAGGGGGGAGTTTGTAGAGAGGGGGCATTCAATACAAATTTGTAATTCCGGGGAGGGGGGTTATTACATAGGAGGTGTTCTTTAGATTAGGGGCAGTCTTGAGAATAAAAAGCTGCACAGGCAAATGAAGCAATTTACAGTTTAATTACTCTATTTGAGTGGAATACACAACAATCCTTTCTTTGTTGTGCTTTTAAAACAACAGCATAAGATTTATACAAAATAAAGTTTATCAGTTAATTCATGGGATAGAGTTATTCAACTGGCACCTTCCACTTGCTCCAGTTACCATCAGGTGAATTACCCCAAGCTGGTGGAGAACACAAAGAACAGAGTAAGTATCAAAGTTGGGAATAACAAGGGCATTTTTAGTTCAGATCGAGAATGCAGGGCACAGAATGAGTGTCGGAGAGTGAGGGTTTTGCTAGCCCAGGATGAGAACACAGAGCACAAAGTGAGTGTCAGCGTTGGGGAGAGTGAGGGTTTTGCTAGCCCAGGATGAGAACACAAAGTACACAGTGAGTGTCAGGGTTGGGGATAGTGAGGGTTTTGCTAGTACAGGATGAGAACACAAAGCACACAGTGAGTGTCAGGGTTAGGGTGGTGAGGGCACTGCTAATCCAGGTTGAGAACACAAAGTAGGTACTAAAGATACCTTTGTCCTTGTATGCCTTAAATGCTTGCATATACTGATCTACTATAGTGCGGCAATTCTGTCTTGCGTTGACTTCCTCTTGTCTGTAACAGTGAGCCACTTGGTCTCTTAGCTCCTTAACGGTCTCCAGTTCAACTAGTCTGTCTAGCACCCACTGTTCCCGAGCCTCCGAGAAGGCAACAGGATCACGCCGATCAATCTCCTCAAAGGAGGGCGCTCTTGCTTTTTCAGTGTAGCGCTTGAAGTATTTATCACCCATTTCCTAAACAGAAATCAAGAAACAAGTTCAACAATCTCGACAAAATGAAGCTCTAAAGTAATTATTCACAACTTCTCTGCTGAACGGCTGGCATCTATCGATTAATTTTGGCTGTCTAGCTAGATTAGCTCTTTAGTTATTTCTAGACAGCCTGTACCCGTTTTGTATTAAAGTATTTTATATTGTATTGTAATTTCATCTTATGGTACAAATCAAATATATTGTATTGTAATTAACATTTGGTCTACATGTTTGACAATTTATGTATTCAACACGTCAGGAAATAACTAATAGATGTCGAACCTCCATCTACATAAGGGGGCCTTGCAAAGGGGGTAAGCCAACAGGCAAGACCAATTACATTCGGTTAAAGACATCATATAACTTACTTAATTTTACTGCTAAAAGTAACAAAAGCCCAATCTTAGAGAAGTTACTTTGAATTGCTGGTTCGCGAAGCATGCCATCACGTGATCAAATCAAGCTAGTTTCAAATTTTCTTCATTTTATCAACAATTTGAACTTTACCTTCCGGCAGCCAAAATCGCAACAATCGAGGGAGGTGATTCAATAAATTTTAACTCCAAGAAACACAAATCAGAAAATCCAAGATGGCGGCCACCTCGACTACCGCTGACCTGAGCCTGCGTTGGGTTGCTGCAATTTCCAATCTATTGACCACCCTCTCACGATTTTACATATTCAAGTGTCACGTGGTTTTTCGTTCTCTTTCCCAAGTGCTCGAACCAAAGATGGTGAGTTTTGCGATCCTGTGAATAAAATCCGGCAAAATTAACCCTGTACAATTGCCATCCATTTTCAAAATTTATTTAGAACTTGAGCTTACATGTTTCTGTACCATGTAGTCCAGTTATATCGAGTGTATGGTCTTTTTTCATGAAGAATTTTGATCGGGAAATTAAAGATCTCACAACGTGTAAAACCATCATAGATCGAACTTTTTTGTTGAATCACTAGTTTTTAGTTTGTAATTTTTTTTTTATGGCAGGCTTTTTGTTCTTTGTAGCCCTTGTCCAAAGATCATAGTTGGGATTTTATTTGAAGATTTAATTACCGTACTTATTTAACAAAAAATGGCAACGTTTATTGAACGTAGGGTTCTTCCCAAGAAATTAATTTCTGTGGAACATGATTGTATTTTTAAAGACGTTTATGATTTTTTAATAATAAAAATAGAACACGGGTATTTGATTCGAGTATCATTACTACAAAGTAATCAAATCTATCAGACAGTGATCATATTTTGACATGTAGTATTTTATATTTTCCTGTAACAGTCTCACAGAAAGTTTGAGGCACCACGCCATGGTTCTCTTGGTTTCCTGCCGCGCAAGAGATGCAAGCGTCATCGCGGTAAAGTCAAGTCCTTCCCCAAAGATGACAACACCCTCCCCCCTCACTTGACCGCCTTCATCGGCTTCAAGGCCGGCATGACCCACATTCTCCGAGAGGTCGAGAAACCTGGATCTAGTACGTGTTGCTCATTCATATTGATAAAATTACATTCAGTGGATACAGGGATCTCAGCAGGGGTAATTGACCTTTTCTGATGTCTCTCTCTCTAGAACTCAATAAGAAGGAGAAAGTCGAGGCTGTCACCATAATTGAGACCCCACCCATGATGGTCGTCGGTGTTGTTGGATACATTGAGACCCCTCGTGGTATGAGGGTGTTGAAGACCATCTGGGCTGAGCATCTCAGCGAGGAGTGCAAGCGTCGCTTCTACAAGAACTGGTGAGCAATGACGTACCATAAAATATATATATAGTAGAAATATTAACAGGTTCCTTATTACATACATGCATTATTTAAAACAGGGATGCTGAATCAGCTTTTTACCCAACTTTGACAAAAACTGCTGTTGATAGGGGCCCTGGATTGCCCATTCCTATGGCTAGGAAATTGCTAAGATTTAAAGCTATGACTAATCTAGTCTTTGTCGCAAAGTCTAGCAATATATTGTTATTTAGTTCAAAATTCTTGTCCATGCCCTTCTACTAGCCTAATTTGGTTACTGCTTCAGTTTTGATAGTAGTGATAGTCTAATGGCAGCATTATCACTTTAGTTCTACTTGGCATCATATTGTCAAAGTCCACTTGAAGCATACATTCATTACTGTATTGACCTCTGTTTCACACAGTGGCACATTTTAGGGCACAATCCTACTAGTCAAACTTAGTAGTAAAGTATAACAATGGATTGTAATTTAGTGCAGATTCTTGTCTACTAGCTACAGTATTACTGTGGCTGTAACACACTCTAACAATGAGTTGCAATCCAGTGCTGATCCTCCGCTGAGCGGTTCGATATCGCTCATGAGGCTTGGCCCTTCTCTCTCTTCTCTCCCCATGTTACCTGCTGTCTGCTGATAAAGGTGTAACTCCAAGAAGAAGGCATTCACCAAGGCCAGCAAGAGGTGGGCTGACGATGATGGCAAGAAGTCTATCGAGGAGGACTTCAACACAATGAAGAAGTACTGCAAGGTCATCCGTGTCATCTGCCACACACAGGTGAGGAATAGCATGGAGTGTAGTCAAAATTACTTACTTGATAACATTTGGAGGGTTCTTGGGAAACCACTAGTCCAGTCAAAAGGTTTCCCTTAGTTTCCTCTGAAGAGTACAACAATCTTGAAAGACTTTCTAAGCAGATTTCGCGTGCCCTAAGACAAGGAATTTGAAAAAGTGTTTGAAATCAGGGAAGTTATGTCATTTGACCAAACCAAGAATCCAGTCTAAATCTATTGTGGCCATTGTGCTGCAGTACCCAAATAACTCTAGACCCATGTTCATCATTATATTTTAGCAAAAGCTGTTGAAGATGAGGCAGAAGAAGGCACACATCATGGAGATCCAGGTGAATGGAGGTAAAGACGTCGCAGAGAAGGTCGACTGGTGCCGTGAGCGCCTCGAGAACCCTGCCCCTGTCCGCAAGGTCTTCTCCCCGGACGAGATGATTGACGTCATCGGCGTCACCAAGGGTCATGGATTCAAGGGTGTCACCTACAGGTGGGGCACCAAGAAGCTCCCACGCAAGACACACAAGGGTCTGCGCAAGGTGGCCTGTATTGGGGCATGGCATCCTGCCCGTGTATCTTTCTCTGTCGCCCGTGCTGGTCAGGCTGGTTATCATCACCGTACTGAGCTGAACAAGAAGATCTATCGTATCGGCCAGGGCATCCACAAGAAGGACGGCAAAGTCATCAAGAACAATGCTTCCACAGAGTATGACCTGACAGACAAGAGCATTACCCCCATGGTGAGTTTATTAGTGGCTAGGACACAGAGTATGACCTGACCGACAAGAGTATTACATCCATGGTGAGTACATTAGTGGCTAGGACACAGAGTATGACCTGACCGACAAGAGTATTACATCCATGGTGAGTACATTAGTGGCTAGAACACAGAGTATGACCTGACAGACAAGAGTATTACACCCATGGTGAGTACATTAGTGGCTAGAACACAGAGTATGACCTGACAGACAAGAGTATTACACCCATGGTGAGTACATTAGTGGCTAGGACACTCTAGTCACGGCCAGAAGCACTTTTCCCTTAAGCGGCTACACTGAGAAAAAAAAAGGTTATTCATTTTAACAAAAATCCTATCTACTTTACTGTTGTCTGGACCTGATTGTAATATCTGAGTTTTATTGTCCATTAGGCTCTAGTTTGCAGGACTAAAAGCATTTTTTATTATCTCTGCCTCTCGATTTACATTTACAGTATCTAGTGTATTTGATGGGAAGTAGTCTTAGATTGATTCGATGTTCTTGTTGTTGTAGGGTGGCTTCCCTCACTATGGACAAGTCAACGAAGACTTCCTCATGGTCAAGGGATGTGTTGTTGGACCCAAGAAGCGTGTGCTCACCCTCAGGAAGTCCCTTCTGGTTCACACCAGCCGTGATGCTGCAGAGAAGATCACCCTGAAATTCATTGACACCTCGTCCAAGTTTGGCCATGGCCGCTTCCAGCACCCTGCTGAGAAGCGTGCTTTCATGGGCATGCTCAAGAGTGACCGCGAAAAGGAGCTTGCTGCTGGCGCAGAGTAAACCCTTGTAACAACTTGGAGAATAAAATGAAACTTTAATTTAAAAAAAAGTTGTTATTGTCTTATTGGAAATGTCTCATTAGTTAGGATCCTAAAAGATGCTACTATGTCCCACCAAATCACGGTTTTGGTTAAAGCCGCATTGTCACCAGTTTACTTCTGGTCGATTACGTTACAATCTCCGATGATTTTTAACGGAAAACGCGAAAAATATTTCAAAATATCGAAAGCAGTGTGTATATTGCAAGTTTCTTCGATGATGTGATTGATAATTTAGAGCGGATGGCATGTTAAGTATCTCGGATTCTAATAGATTCTTTTAACGGTTGAGGTTTGCGTCGGACCTACGGAAGTGAACTGGTGACAATGCGGCTTTAAGGACGGTAACCAACGGAATAGGCTTCAAACGGCAAAAAACCACAAGCTAGTGTTCACAATCAACAACGGCGTGAGGCTTATTTTCAAAACCCTATAGGCTTTGAACCCATCTCCAACTTCAGCCTCTATCTGCTATTTTTGTCCACAGGTCGGCCGCGTTTTTCAACTACTGTAAGTTGCCTAGGAGGCTACTTTGGCAATACGAGGGTTTGAGATGCGGGGGCGAATGGGCACAAGGCCTAGTTCTTCCCCACGTCCCTTCAAACTTTAAGCCCAAATCTCAAAACATTTATCCATCCCCAGGCCCATTGTTTATTGTTGGGAATAAGAGCGCCTAGAGTATGCCTTGAAAATGGCCGTAAACTTGTCATGGAAGGGTGGCGAGTGCCTTCAATTTAACATTTCCATGGAATGAAAAAGTGTAATGTGGCGCCAGTTATGAAAAATGGGTCTCGTGTTACTGCCGAATGCATTAATATATGTACCTGACAATAAAGGAAATCACTTTCCGAAATTTACAGTAATATTGAACTGTCATCAAATGACCCTTTTATACAGCTATAGTGCGCGCTTTCATTGGCTGATTAGCGGTCTAAAACGATGGAAACATTCTCAGATACCAAAGTTCCAGAACGGCCCGCCACTCGACCAATAAGGGCTTTATATTCTGTTGAATCAGAGCTCTATAGAAAACCCATAAAAAGGCAGGAAAGCCAAATAATTATTTTTATTTCATGTAGGGTATTTTCTCTTTACACTTTATTGTGCATTACCACACTTATTTTGATGACAAGTTTGGCGCAGCCTGTCTATTCTCCTTGTGAACTATATGTACATCACGTGTTGTACTTCCCCTTAGTTTCAAGTGATATCTTGGTCTACTGGCCATTTTCCTACCAGGAAGTTATATTTGGGGTCTGATTTCTTGGGTCTTTTCTGTTCTATCTGTTCTTTTGCATGATCTCCTCAGTTCTAAGTGCATTTAACCCTTTGTACACGTAAGTGGTCTCATTTGCCCGTCTACTTGGAGTGAGAGTCACTATCTCTTTCTTAAGTGTGTAGATAACAGTGGCGCCGGCTTGGTCTTGTTACCTGTTTGTGTGTCACCTCTTTGGTGTACTAGGCCATACCCCTGGTCGCATAATCAAAAAGGGAGATCTTCATTTCTGTGGTAAACTGGTCAACGTTTTTGGTCCAATGGTCAATAAAACAGTTTTTGCATCTATCATGGTAGGTATGCTCTACAATGTAGTAAGAAGAAGGTAGATCATAGCTCTACCATCTCTATGCAGGGCCGTAGCAGGGGGTGGGGCACTGGGGGCATGTGCCCCCCCCCCCCCCCCAATATTAAAAAATATATAAATAAGGAAAAGATCAGAAGGGGCGTGGCTGTGCCCCCAATATTTTCTTTATGTTTCTCTAATTTTGTCCCCCCAATTTAACGTGGGCTCGGGCGTGTAGTCAGGATTGGCTGAGGGGGGTGCGCAGTCATATGGAAAAAGATATTTGGAAAAAGAAAAGTATTCGAAGATTCCTTAATAAGAAATTACCCATTTTTTGGCTGCCGAGGGGGAGGGGGGAATGCGCGCGCACCCTGTGCACCCCCTTGTGAACGCGCCTGGGCTGCTACGGCTCTGATATGGTAAAAAAGGCCGATGTTCTTGGTCCAATGTAAAAACAGTTCTATCATCAATCATGGTAAGTAGATCAAAGTTCTATCATCTCTATGGTATACTGGCCGATGTTCTTGGTTCAATGGTAAGTAGATCATAGCTCTATCATCTCTATGGTATATTGACCGATGTTCTTGGTTCAATGGTAAGTAGATCATAGCTCTATCATCTCTATGGTATATTGGCCGATGTTCTTGGTTCAATGGTAAGTAGATCAAAGTTCTATCATCTCTATGGTATACTGGCTGATGTTCTTGGTCCAATGTAAAAACAGTTCTATCATCAATCATGGTAAGTAGATCAAAGTTCTATCATCTCTATGGTATACTGGCCGATGTTCTTGGTTCAATGGTAAGTAGATCATAGCTCTATCATCTCTATGGTATACTGGCCGATGTTCTTGGTTCAATGGTAAGTAGATCATAGCTCTATCATCTCTATGGTATACTGGCCGATGTTCTTGGTTCAATGGTTAGTAGATCATAGCTCTATCATCTCTATGGTATACTGGCCGATGTTCTTGGTTCAATGGTAAGTAGATCATAGCTCTATCATCTCTATGGTAAACTGGCCGATGTTCTTGGTTCAATGGTAAGTAGATCATAGCTCTATCATCTCTATGGTATACTGGCCGATGTTCTTGGTTCAATGGTTAGTAGATCATAGCTCTATCATCTCTATGGTATACTGGCCGATGTTCTTGGTTCAATGGTAAGTAGATCATAGCTCTATCATCTCTATGGTAAACTGGCCGATGTTCTTGGTTCAATGGTAAGTAGATCATAGTTCTATCATCTCTATGGCATACTGGCCGATGTTCTTGGTTCAATGGTAAGTAGATCATAGCTCTATCATCTCTATGGTATATTGACCGATCCCCCTCGTGCCTGGGAGTGGCTGCTTGCTCTTCAAGTGGGACAGGAACCCATCCAGGCGACTTAAGTGTCGGAAGAGCGTGACCTGTTGGTAAACAATAAGAGGCTCAGTTACATCGAGGTGTACCCTGAAGGTGGCGACTTTAGGTGCCTACTACCGTGGCTACCCTCTATGACGCTGCCAGTTCCCAGGGTCCCAAAATATTGGTCACTCAAAGACTTTAGTATACTACTAGGGTGTTACACACGCTCCCATTGGTTGATTAAGCCTACGACAGACTACGTGGTTTTGTATGCTCCTATGAGAGAATTCAATCGCCGGCGATTGCTAGAAAATTTGATCTCCACTATCCGACTAGCCTGCAATGCTGGAGGCTGGTGTTTCGCTATAAAAACACCGGGTAAACGTCTGAATTGCAGGCAAGTATCGGACGAATCAGATGTCTAAATATCGGCGAATTCGCCGCAGCGGCAGCAGAGAGACTTGGCGGATTTTCAGCTGACAAAAGCGTACAAAAACGCCTAGTGAGTTACAGACTTTAGTAGGCCGTAACTCGCCGTACGCCCGCTTAGAAAGAACACAAAAGTTTGCTATAAAAATTACCTGGTCCTGTACAGACTCGTGGAGGTCTAGGAGAAGCTGGTGCACTTCCGGCATGAGAACGAGGCTGGTGTAATGCGCGTTCATCAGCCATCCTGTCCAATCCAGTACCTAGTGAGGGGAATCAACTTATGTAGGTTTAAAAGCAAAAAAAACAAAGTGGCACTTGGTAATATTAAAAAAAAAATTGAGGAAAAATATTTATAATAAACGGTGTAACGAAACTACAAAAATCTTCACCCTGGTCCTCAAAACAGAAACTATTTTTTTGTGATAATGGGTATACCTATAGTAGAGATCTCGTTAGCCAGTTGTATACAAATCCAAGGTTTCAGTAAGGCGAGAGTAAAGCCTGTACGATGATGCCAATCAGATAGCATGTTTCTCGTTTCCTTATTTGCTCACTTTACAAAACTGTCAAGGTGGCCACGGTAGCGCGCTTTGTATCAGATAGCATGTTTCTCGTTTCCTTATTTGCTCACTTTACAAAACTGTCAAGGTGGCCACGGTAGCGCGCTTTGTATCAGATAGCATGTTTCTCGTTTCCTTATTTGCTCACTTTACAAAACTGTCAAGGTGGCCACGGTAGCGCGCTTTGTATCAGATAGCATGTTTCTCGTTTCCTTATTTGCTCACTTTTACAAAACTGTCAAGGTGGCCACGGTAGCGCGCTTTGTATCAGATAGCATGTTTCATGTTTCCTTACTTGCTCACTTTACAAAACTGTCAAGGTGGCCACGGTAGCGCGCTTTGTATCAGATAGCATGTTTCTCGTTTCCTTACTTGCTCACTTTACAAAACTGTCAAGGTGGCCACGGTAGCGCGCTTTGTATCAGATAGCATGTTTCTCGTTTCCTTATTTGCTCACTTTACAAAACTGTCAAGGTGGCCACGGTAGCGCGCTTTGTATCAGATAGCATGTTTCTCGTTTCCTTATTTGCTCACTTTACAAAACTGTCAAGGTGGCCACGGTAGCGCGCTTTGTATCAGATAGCATGTTTCTCGTTTCCTTATTTGCTCACTTTACAAAACTGTCAAGGTGGCCACGGTAGCGCGCTTTGTATCAGATAGCATGTTTCTCGTTTCCTTATTTGCTCACTTTTACAAAACTGTCAAGGTGGCCACGGTAGCGCGCTTTGTATCAGATAGCATGTTTCATGTTTCCTTACTTGCTCACTTTACAAAACTGTCAAGGTGGCCACGGTAGCGCGCTTTGTATCAGATAGCATGTTTCTCGTTTCCTTATTTGCTCACTTTACAAAACTGTCAAGGTGGCCACGGTAGCGCGCTTTGTATCAGATAGCATGTTTCTCGTTTCCTTATTTGCTCACTTTACAAAACTGTCAAGGTGGCCACGGTAGCGCGCGTTGTATAAGATAGCATGTTTCTCGTTTCCTTATTTGCTCACTTTACAAAACTGTCAAGGTGGCCACGGTAGCGCGCTTTGTATCAGATAGCATGTTTCTCGTTTCCTTATTTGCTCACTTTTACAAAACTGTCAAGGTGGCCACGGTAGCGCGCTTTGTATCAGATAGCATGTTTCATGTTTCCTTACTTGCTCACTTTACAAAACTGTCAAGGTGGCCACGGTAGCGCGCTTTGTATCAGATAGCATGTTTCTCGTTTCCTTATTTGCTCACTTTACAAAACTGTCAAGGTGGCCACGGTAGCGCGCTTTGTATCAGATAGCATGTTTCTCGTTTCCTTATTTGCTCACTTTACAAAACTGTCAAGGTGGCCACGGTAGCGCGCTTTGTATCAGATAGCATGTTTCTCGTTTCCTTATTTGCTCACTTTACAAAACTGTCAAGGTGGCCACGGTAGCGCGCTTTGTATCAGATAGCATGTTTCTCGTTTCCTTATTTGCTCACTTTTACAAAACTGTCAAGGTGGCCACGGTAGCGCGCTTTGTATCAGATAGCATGTTTCATGTTTCCTTACTTGCTCACTTTACAAAACTGTCAAGGTGGCCACGGTAGCGCGCTTTGTATCAGATAGCATGTTTCTCGTTTCCTTATTTGCTCACTTTACAAAACTGTCAAGGTGGCCACGGTAGCGCGCTTTGTATCAGATAGCATGTTTCTCGTTTCCTTATTTGCTCACTTTACAAAACTGTCAAGGTGGCCACGGTAGCGCGCTTTGTATCAGATAGCATGTTTCTCGTTTCCTTATTTGCTCACTTTACAAAACTGTCAAGGTGGCCACGGTAGCGCGCTTTGTATCAGATAGCATGTTTCTCGTTTCCTTATTTGCTCACTTTTACAAAACTGTCAAGGTGGCCACGGTAGCGCGCTTTGTATCAGATAGCATGTTTCATGTTTCCTTACTTGCTCACTTTACAAAACTGTCAAGGTGGCCACGGTAGCGCGCTTTGTATCAGATAGCATGTTTCTCGTTTCCTTATTTGCTCACTTTACAAAACTGTCAAGGTGGCCACGGTAGCGCGCTTTGTATCAGATAGCATGTTTCTCGTTTCCTTATTTGCTCACTTTACAAAACTGTCAAGGTGGCCACGGTAGCGCGCGTTGTATAAGATAGCATGTTTCTCGTTTCCTTATTTGCTCACTTTACAAAACTGTCAAGGTGGCCACGGTAGCGCGCTTTGTATCAGATAGCATGTTTCTCGTTTCCTTATTTGCTCACTTTACAAAACTGTCAAGGTGGCCACGGTAGCGCGCTTTATATCAGATAGCATGTTTCTCGTTTCCTTATTTGCTCACTTTACAAAACTGTCAAGGTGGCCACGGTAGCGCGCTTTGTATCAGATAGCATGTTTCTCGTTTCCTTATTTGCTCACTTTACAAAACAAAATTCGCGAACAACGTTCGCGAACAGCTGATGTTCGCGAACACAGTGTTCGCGAACAGACCGGGACAAACCGATTGACAAACGGGAACTCGTACCGTGTTACCGAAGACTTACAGTACTGATACTCACTTAAAATACATACAGGAGTTCTGCAAGCGATTCAAATAAATTGTTCGTGTAAAAGTCAGCTGAGAGCTATGGTTATCGTTGAAATCAGAAACAACAAATTCAGTTATAGTCTGATATGCCTTCAGTTCAATTATTTGTAGACGATCAAGACAAGACACTTTCAAGTTTGAGAAATAAAGACGATAAAGATGGCGGATGAAAGCCAAAGCATGCGAAGGATTCGATCGTGGATTTACGAGGGCAGACACAGGCAAAAAAGTTAGTTAGTTTATTCTGAAAATCTTGCCTCGAAGAGGGAAGGAATGTCGATCGCTTAATATCCTTCGAAGATTTTCGAATGTGTGAAAACTGCTAGCGAAGAATTTTGAAATTCTATTTGACAAATACTTGTAATAAACACGGGAGAAGGAATACCGATTGCTTGATATCTTTCGAAGATTTTCGAATGTGTGAAAACTGCTAGCGGAGAATTTTGAAATTCTATTTGACAAATACTTATAATAAACACGGGAGAAGGAATACCGATTGCTTGATATCCTTCGAAGATTTTCGAATGTGTGAAAACTGCTAGCGAAGAATTTTGAAATTCTATTTTACAAATACTTGTAATAAACACGGGAGAAGGAATGCCGATCGCTTGATATCCTTCGAAGATTTTCGAATGTGTGAAAACTGCTAGCGAAGAATTTTGAACATCGGAAAGCCATCTCTTTAACAAAGACTTGTATTAGACACGGGAGAATAAGTTTGAGGTGGGAATGCCGATCGCTTGATATTCTAAAACCCGAAAAGAAGACATTTATAGTAGAGCATGTTGTCGCTGACTCATGTATTCGAACACAAACGACTACTACTAACAGTTTTCACACATCCGAAAATCTTCGAAGAATATCAAGCGATCGGCATTCCTTCCTCAAACTAATTCTCCCGTGTCTAATACAAGTTTTTGTCAAATAAATGGCTTCCCAGTGTTCAAAAGGATTGGCTAGCAGTTTTCACACAATTGAAAATCTTCGAATAATATCAAGCGATCGGCATTCCCTCCTCAAACTAATTCTCCCGTGTTTAGTACAAGTCTTTGCTTTGTCAAATAAATGGCTTCCCGCTTTTCAAAGTATTCGCTAGCAGTTAACACACATTCGACAATCTTCGAAGAATATCAAGAGATCGGCATTCCCTCCTCAAACTAATTCTCATGTGTTTATTACATGTCTTTGTCAAATAAATGGCTTCCCGCTGTTATTAAGTCTTCGCTAGCAGTTTTCACACATTTAGAAAATCTTCGAAGAAAATCAAGCGATCGGCATTCCCTCCTCAAACTAATTCTCCCGTGTTTAGTACAAGTCTTTGCTTTGTCAAATAAATGGCTTCCCGCTTTTTAAAGTTTTCGCTAGCAGTTAACACACATTCGACAATCTTCGAAGAATATTAAGAGATCGGCATTCCCTCCTCAAACTAATTATCATGTGTTTATTACATGTCTTTGTCAAATGAATGGCTTCCCGCTGTTATTAAGTCTACGCTAGCAGTTTTCACACATTTCGAAAATCTTCGAAGAAAATCAAGCGATCGGCATTCCCTCCTCAAACTAATTCTCCCGTGTTTAGTACAAGTCTTTGCTTTGTCAAATAAATGGCTTCCCCCTTTTCAAAGTATTCGCTAGCAGTTAACACACATTCGACAATCTTCGAAGAATATCAAGCGATCGGCATTCCCTCCTCAAACTAATTCTCCCGTGTTTAGTACAAGTCTTTGCTTTGTCAAAAAAATGGCTTCCCGCTGTTTAAAAGTATTCGCTAGCAGTTAACACACATTCGAAAATCTTTAAGGAATATCAAGCGATCGGCATTCATTCCCCAAACTAATTCTCTGTCTAATACAAGTCTTTGTCAAATAAATGGCTTCTCGCTGTTTCAGCTGTTATTAAGCCCTGGATCACACGTTACCGTTCGTCAAACCGTTTATTTTGCATCTGTTCGCGAACAGCGTTTCGCGAACAGTCTATATGTTCGCGAATTTCGCGAAAGTCGTTCGCGAATTTCGCGAAAGTCGTTCGCGAATTTCGCGAACAGTGTCCCTATGTTCGAGAGCGGTACTGTAGCATGTTTCTCGTTTCCTTATTTGCTCACTTTACAAAACTGTCAAGGTGGCCACGGTAGCGCGCGTCGTATCAGATAGCATGTTTCTCGTTTCCTTATTTGCTCACTTTACAAAACTGTCAAGGTGGCCACGGTAGCGCGCTTTGTATCAGATAGCATGTTTCTCGTTTCCTTATTTGCTTACTTTAAAAAGCTGTCAAGGTGGCCACGGTAGCGTGCGTCGTAGTATAAGCCACATACTTACCGTAGAATAGGGAAGGCTGTTTTGGTGACTTGGAAACGATTTAAGTGGGGCCTGCTGGACGATCTGCGTTAGAAACTGCAACAAGACCTGCCAACGAGAACAAATATATAATTAAAAATATAGACCATAAATACTCTTAGGCATAAATGAATGGTCGCATTTGTTACTAGATTTTACAAACCAGAAAACAATAAATTTAAATGTATAGTAAAAATATATAAATACCATAAAAACTCTCAGGATTGAATGAATGGTAGCGTTACTAGATTTTCTAAACTAATAATAGAATGTATATAGAAAATAATTTGTTCACTTGATTTACCAAACAGCTAAACAATAAATACAAATAAAAACAATAAATACATGCAGTTTCAATCAATAAATACGTGAATATCCCCAGAGCAGAACGTTTAGCAAATGAGACCTCAAATTTGTCAACTTCATTGCACATCCAATTGAAGATTTTGATCTGCGCGAATAGAATTTCGAAAGAAATTTAAAACTAGACGCAGCACGCATTATCCTTGAAAGACGAACTAGATTTAAGCCCTGTAGGAGATGTAACAAGACCTGTTGTACAAAAAGATAGATGACGAACTCCTGGAATAGGGGAAGACACAAGGGGTTGTATTCACACAAAGATAAGGTAAGACACAAGGGGTTGTATTCACACAAAAATAAGGAAGGATACAAGGGGTTGTATTCACACAAGATAGGGGAAGACACAAGGGGTTGTATTCACACAAGATAGGGGAAGACACAAGGGGTTGTATTCACACAAGATAGGGGAAGACACAAGGGGTTGTATTCACACGGAGATAAGGGAAGACACAAGGGGTTGTATTCACACAAAAATAAGGAAGGATACAAGGGGTTGTATTCACACGAAGATAAGGAAGGACACAAGGGGTTGTATTCACACAAAAATAAGGGAGGATACAAGGGGTTGTATTCACACAGAGATAGGGGAAGACACAAGGGGTTGTATTCACACAAGATAGGGGAAGACACAAGGGGTTGTATTCACACAAGAATAAGGAAGGATACAAGGGGTTGTATTCACACAAAGATAGGGGAAGACACAAGGGGTTGTATTCACACAAGATAGGGGAAGACACAAGGGGTTGTATTCACACAAAGATAAGGGAAGACACAAGGGGTTGTATTCACACAAGATATAGGAAGACACAAGGGGTTGTATTCACACAAGATAAGGGAAGACACAAGGGGTTGTATTCACACAAGATAAGGGAAGACACAAGGGGTTGTATTCACACAAAAATAAGGAAGGATACAAGGGGTTGTATTCACACAAGATAGGGGAAGACACAAGGGGTTGTATTCACACAAAGATAGGGGAAGACACAAGGGGTTGTATTCACACAAAAATAAGGAAGGATACAAGGGGTTGTATTCACACAAGATAGGGGAAGACACAAGGGGTTGTATTCACACAAGATAAGGGAAGACACAAGGGGTTGTATTCACACAAAAATAAGGGAAGACACAAGGGGTTGTATTCACACAAAGATAGGGGAAGACACAAGGGGTTGTATTCACACAAGATAAGGGAAGACACAAGGGGTTGTATTCACACAAAGATAGGGGAAGACACAAGGGGATGTATTCACACAAGATAAGGGAAGACACAAGGGGTTGTATTCACACAAGATAAGGGAAGACACAAGGGGTTGTATTCACACAAGAATAAGGAAGGATACAAGGGGTTGTATTCACACAGAGATAAGGGAAGACACAAGGGGTTGTATTCACACAAGATAAGGGAAGACACAAGGGGTTGTATTCACACAAGATAGGGGAAGATACAAGGGGTTGTATTCACACGGAGATAAGGGAAGACACAAGGGGTTGTATTCACACAAAAATAAGGAAAGATACAAGGGGTTGTATTCACACAATAATAAGGAAGGATACAAGGGGTTGTATTCACACAGAGATAAGGGAAGACACAAGGGGTTGTATTCACACAATAATAAGGAAAGATACAAGGGGTTGTATTCACACAAGATAGGGGAAGACACAAGGGGTTGTATTCACACAATAATAAGGAAGGATACAAGGGGTTGTATTCACACAGAGATAAGGGAAGACACAAGGGGTTGTATTCACACAAAAATAAGGAAAGATACAAGGGGTTGTATTCACACAATAATAAGGAAGGATACAAGGGGTTGTATTCACACAGAGATAAGGGAAGACACAAGGGGTTGTATTCACACAAAGATAGGGGAAGACACAAGGGGATGTATTCACACAAGATAAGGGAAGACACAAGGGGTTGTATTCACACAAGATAAGGGAAGACACAAGGGGTTGTATTCACACAAGAATAAGGAAGGATACAAGGGGTTGTATTCACACAGAGATAAGGGAAGACACAAGGGGTTGTATTCACACAAGATAAGGGAAGACACAAGGGGTTGTATTCACACAAGATAGGGGAAGATACAAGGGGTTGTATTCACACGGAGATAAGGGAAGACACAAGGGGTTGTATTCACACAAAAATAAGGAAAGATACAAGGGGTTGTATTCACACAATAATAAGGAAGGATACAAGGGGTTGTATTCACACAGAGATAAGGGAAGACACAAGGGGTTGTATTCACACAATAATAAGGAAAGATACAAGGGGTTGTATTCACACAAGATAGGGGAAGACACAAGGGGTTGTATTCACACAATAATAAGGAAGGATACAAGGGGTTGTATTCACACAGAGATAAGGGAAGACACAAGGGGTTGTATTCACACAAAAATAAGGAAAGATACAAGGGGTTGTATTCACACAAGATAGGGGAAGACACAAGGGGTTGTATTCACACAAAAATAAGGAAAGATACAAGGGGTTGTATTCACACAAGATAGGGGAAGGCACAAGGGGTTGTATTCACACAAGATAGGGGAAGACACAAGGGGTTGTATTCACACAAAAATAAGGAAAGATACAAGGGGTTGTATTCACACAGAGATAAGGGAAGACACAATGCGTTGTACTCACACGTAGATAAGGGACGACACAAGGGGTTGTATTCACACGTAGATAAGGAAGGATACAAGGGGTTGTATTCACACAAGATAGGGGAAGACACAAGGGGTTGTATTCACACAAGATAGGGGAAGACACAAGGGGTTGTATTCACACAAGATAGGGGAAGACACAAGGGGTTGTATTCACACGGAGATAAGGGAAGACACAAGGGGTTGTATTCACACAAAAATAAGGAAGGATACAAGGGGTTGTATTCACACAGAGATAGGGGAAGACACAAGGGGTTGTATTCACACAAGATAGGGGAAGACACAAGGGGTTGTATTCACACAAGAATAAGGAAGGATACAAGGGGTTGTATTCACACAAAGATAGGGGAAGACACAAGGGGTTGTATTCACACAAGATAGGGGAAGACACAAGGGGTTGTATTCACACAAAGATAAGGGAAGACACAAGGGGTTGTATTCACACAAGATATAGTAAGACACAAGGGGTTGTATTCACACAAGATAAGGGAAGACACAAGGGGTTGTATTCACACAAGATAAGGGAAGACACAAGGGGTTGTATTCACACAAAAATAAGGAAGGATACAAGGGGTTGTATTCACACAAGATAGGGGAAGACACAAGGGGTTGTATTCACACAAAGATAGGGGAAGACACAAGGGGTTGTATTCACACAAAAATAAGGAAGGATACAAGGGGTTGTATTCACACAAGATAGGGGAAGACACAAGGGGTTGTATTCACACAAGATAAGGGAAGACACAAGGGGTTGTATTCACACAAAAATAAGGGAAGACACAAGGGGTTGTATTCACACAAAGATAGGGGAAGACACAAGGGGTTGTATTCACACAAGATAAGGGAAGACACAAGGGGTTGTATTCACACAAAGATAGGGGAAGACACAAGGGGATGTATTCACACAAGATAAGGTCAGACACAAGGGGTTGTATTCACACAAGATAAGGGAAGACACAAGGGGTTGTATTCACACAAGAATAAGGAAGGATACAAGGGGTTGTATTCACACAGAGATAAGGGAAGACACAAGGGGTTGTATTCACACAAGATAAGGGAAGACACAAGGGGTTGTATTCACACAAGATAGGGGAAGATACAAGGGGTTGTATTCACACGGAGATAAGGGAAGACACAAGGGGTTGTATTCACACAAAAATAAGGAAAGATACAAGGGGTTGTATTCACACAATAATAAGGAAGGATACAAGGGGTTGTATTCACACAGAGATAAGGGAAGACACAAGGGGTTGTATTCACACAATAATAAGGAAAGATACAAGGGGTTGTATTCACACAAGATAGGGGAAGACACAAGGGGTTGTATTCACACAATAATAAGGAAGGATACAAGGGGTTGTATTCACACAGAGATAAGGGAAGACACAAGGGGTTGTATTCACACAAAAATAAGGAAAGATACAAGGGGTTGTATTCACACAAGATAGGGGAAGACACAAGGGGTTGTATTCACACAAAAATAAGGAAAGATACAAGGGGTTGTATTCACACAAGATAGGGGAAGACACAAGGGGTTGTATTCACACAAGATAGGGGAAGACACAAGGGGTTGTATTCACACAAAAATAAGGAAAGATACAAGGGGTTGTATTCACACAGAGATAAGGGAAGACACAAGGGGTTGTATTCACACAAAAATAAGGAAAGATACAAGGGGTTGTATTCACACAAAGATAGGGGAAGACACAAGGGGTTGTATTCACACAAGATAAGGGAAGACACAAGGGGTTGTATTCACACAAGATAAGGGAAGACACAAGGGGTTGTATTCACACAAGATAGGGGAAGACACAAGGGGTTGTATTCACAAAGAGATAAGGGAAGACACAATGCGTTGTATTCACACAAAAATAAGGAAGGATACAAGGGGTTGTATTCACACAAGATAGGGGAAGACACAAGGGGTTGTATTCACACAAGATAGGGGAAGATACAAGGGGTTGTATTCACACGTAGATAAGGGACGACACAAGGGGTTGTATTCACACAAGATAGGGGAAGATACAAGGGGTTGTATTCACACAAGATAAGGGAAGACACAAGGGGTTGTATTCACACAAGAATAAGGAAGGATACAAGGGGTTGTATTCACACAAGATAAGGGAAGACACAAGGGGTTGTATTCACACAAGATAGGGAAAGACACAAGGGGTTGTATTCACACAAAAATAAGGAAGGATACAAGGGGTTGTATTCACACAAGATAGGGGAAGACACAAGGGGTTATATTCACACAAAAATAAGGAAGGATACAAGGGGTTGTATTCACACAAGATAGGGGAAGACACAAGGGGTTGTATTCACACAGAGATAAGGGACGACACAAGGGGTTGTATTCACACAGAGATAAGGGACGACACAATGCGTTGTATTCACACAGAGATAAGGGACGACACAAGGGGTTGTATTCACACAAGATAAGGGAAGACACAAGGGGTTGTATTCACACAAGATAAGGGAAGACACAAGGGGTTGTATTCACACAAGATAGGGGAAGACACAAGGGGTTGTATTCACACAAGATAAGGGAAGACACAAGGGGTTGTATTCACACAAGATATAGGAAGACACAAGGGGTTGTATTCACACGGAGATAAGGGACGACACAAGGGGTTGTATTCACACGGAGATAAGGGACGACACAAGGGGTTGTATTCACACAAGATAGGGGAAGACACAAGGGGTTGTATTCACACAAGATAAGGGAAGACACAAGGGGTTGTATTCACACAAGATATAGGAAGACACAAGGGGTTGTATTCACACAAGATATAGGAAGACACAAGGGGTTGTATTCACACGGAGATAGGGGAAGACACAAGGGGTTGTATTCACACAAAAATAAGGAAGGATGCAAGGGGTTGTATTCACACAAGATAGGGGAAGACACAAGGGGTTGTATTCACACGGAGATAAGGGACGACACAAGGGGTTGTATTCACACAAGATAGGGGAAGACACAAGGGGTTGTATTCACACAAGATAAGGGAAGACACAAGGGGTTGTATTCACACAAGATAGGGGAAGATACAAGGGGTTGTATTCACACAAGATAGGGGAAGATACAAGGGGTTGTATTCACACAAGATAGGGGAAGACACAAGGGGTTGTATTCACACAAGATAGGGGAAGACACAAGGGGTTGTATTCACACAAGATAAGGGAAGACACAAGGGGTTGTATTCACACAAGATAAGGGAAGACACAAGGGGTTGTATTCACACGTAGATAAGGGAAGACACAAGGGGTTGTATTCACACAAGATAGGGGAAGACACAAGGGGTTGTATTCACACAAGATAAGGGAAGACACAAGGGGTTGTATTCACACAAAAATAAGGGAAGACACAAGGGGTTGTATTCACACGTAGATAAGGGAAGACACAAGGGGTTGTATTCACACGTAGATAAGGGAAGACACAAGGGGTTGTATTCACACGTAGATAAGGGAAGACACAAGGGGTTGTATTCACACAAGATATAGGAAGACACAAGGGGTTGTATTCACACAAGATAGGGGAAGACACAAGGGGTTGTATTCACACAAAAATAAGGAAAGATACAAGGGGTTGTATTCACACAGAGATAAGGGAAGACACAAGGGGTTGTATTCACACAAAAATAAGGAAAGATACAAGGGGTTGTATTCACACAAAGATAGGGGAAGACACAAGGGGTTGTATTCACACAAGATAAGGGAAGACACAAGGGGTTGTATTCACACAAGATAAGGGAAGACACAAGGGGTTGTATTCACACAAGATAGGGGAAGACACAAGGGGTTGTATTCACACAGAGATAAGGGAAGACACAATGCGTTGTATTCACACAAAAATAAGGAAGGATACAAGGGGTTGTATTCACACAAGATAGGGGAAGACACAAGGGGTTGTATTCACACAAGATAGGGGAAGATACAAGGGGTTGTATTCACACGTAGATAAGGGACGACACAAGGGGTTGTATTCACACAAGATAGGGGAAGATACAAGGGGTTGTATTCACACAAGATAAGGGAAGACACAAGGGGTTGTATTCACACAAGAATAAGGAAGGATACAAGGGGTTGTATTCACACAAGATAAGGGAAGACACAAGGGGTTGTATTCACACAAGATAGGGAAAGACACAAGGGGTTGTATTCACACAAAAATAAGGAAGGATACAAGGGGTTGTATTCACACAAGATAGGGGAAGACACAAGGGGTTATATTCACACAAAAATAAGGAAGGATACAAGGGGTTGTATTCACACAAGATAGGGGAAGACACAAGGGGTTGTATTCACACAGAGATAAGGGACGACACAAGGGGTTGTATTCACACAGAGATAAGGGACGACACAATGCGTTGTATTCACACAGAGATAAGGGACGACACAAGGGGTTGTATTCACACAAGATAAGGGAAGACACAAGGGGTTGTATTCACACAAGATAAGGGAAGACACAAGGGGTTGTATTCACACAAGATAGGGGAAGACACAAGGGGTTGTATTCACACAAGATAAGGGAAGACACAAGGGGTTGTATTCACACAAGATATAGGAAGACACAAGGGGTTGTATTCACACGGAGATAAGGGACGACACAAGGGGTTGTATTCACACGGAGATAAGGGACGACACAAGGGGTTGTATTCACACAAGATAGGGGAAGACACAAGGGGTTGTATTCACACAAGATAAGGGAAGACACAAGGGGTTGTATTCACACAAGATATAGGAAGACACAAGGGGTTGTATTCACACAAGATATAGGAAGACACAAGGGGTTGTATTCACACGGAGATAGGGGAAGACACAAGGGGTTGTATTCACACAAAAATAAGGAAGGATGCAAGGGGTTGTATTCACACAAGATAGGGGAAGACACAAGGGGTTGTATTCACACGGAGATAAGGGACGACACAAGGGGTTGTATTCACACAAGATAGGGGAAGACACAAGGGGTTGTATTCACACAAGATAAGGGAAGACACAAGGGGTTGTATTCACACAAGATAGGGGAAGATACAAGGGGTTGTATTCACACAAGATAGGGGAAGATACAAGGGGTTGTATTCACACAAGATAGGGGAAGACACAAGGGGTTGTATTCACACAAGATAGGGGAAGACACAAGGGGTTGTATTCACACAAGATAAGGGAAGACACAAGGGGTTGTATTCACACAAGATAAGGGAAGACACAAGGGGTTGTATTCACACGTAGATAAGGGAAGACACAAGGGGTTGTATTCACACAAGATAGGGGAAGACACAAGGGGTTGTATTCACACAAGATAAGGGAAGACACAAGGGGTTGTATTCACACAAAAATAAGGGAAGACACAAGGGGTTGTATTCACACGTAGATAAGGGAAGACACAAGGGGTTGTATTCACACGTAGATAAGGGAAGACACAAGGGGTTGTATTCACACGTAGATAAGGGAAGACACAAGGGGTTGTATTCACACAAGATATAGGAAGACACAAGGGGTTGTATTCACACGGAGATAAGGGAAGACACAAGGGGTTGTATTCACACAAAAATAAGGAAAGATACAAGGGGTTGTATTCACACAAAGATAGGGGAAGACACAAGGGGTTGTATTCACACAAGATAAGGGAAGACACAAGGGGTTGTATTCACACAAGATATAGGAAGACACAAGGGGTTGTATTCACACGTAGATAAGGGAAGACGCAAGGGGTTGTACTTACACAGAGATTTTTGGTTGTCAGTATCTTGGCACTGCTTTGGATAAATACATCATTCACAGGGTAACAGAGGATTAAACAGCTTCAGTGTGGTTAAGGTTGTCAATCAAAACTTGACCAATAAAAACTGGATTCTCAGGAATCATGACTGAAAGCCATTAATGAAAACGCTTCAAGCTACAGTGAATGACGGAAGTAAGAAGGGGAATTATACAGTATCTCCTGGAAAATGTCGACGAGAGAAATAAAGCTAGGCAACTGAATTGAAATTTTGCAAAAACGTATAATTACATCTAGAGTATATAATAAACATACCTTTCTATATAACTGCTTCCCATGTATTAATTTGTTGAATCAATAAAAGGATACAGTAGCTTTGTCTGTTTGTCTCTAAATGATAGACAGGGGGCGGACCCTGACTCTTCAACTCTATCAGTCATATTTGTTTCACCATCCTCCTCTCCAAAAACAGAACTATCAGCGCTAGACACCAAGAAAGTATTAGAGGCTAAAGGCACTTTATAATAAAGACCACTATTAATATAAGGTATATGCCTACGATTTATTGGAAGGGGATGGGTCAGTGGCGCATCTAGGGGGGAGGGGGTTGTTGACGAAATTCCAACCCCTTCAGACAGAGATTTTAGACAAAAATCCACAGTTAGACTCCTAATGTTTGAACAATCCTGTACTATCCCTGGTTTTCAGACATTATTGGGCTTATATACATAGAAGCTTGTCTTGGATGCACAAATTGCCATATGTTTTAAACACCCCATACCCCCTACATTTAAATGGTTTCCCTGGATCTGCTCCTGATATAGGAACCAAGGTGCAAGGTATATGACTGGACGTAGCTTTGCATATTTTGCCATCTGTAAACTCATTAACTATTATAATCCAAGGATAATTAAGGCAGTAATTGAAACCCCATTCAAGGTGCAAGGTATATGGCTGGACATAGCTTTGCATATTTTGCCATCTGTAAACTCTTTAACTATTATAATCCAAGGATAATTAAGGCAGTAATTGAAACCCCATTCAAGGTGCAAGGTATATGGCTGGACGGAGCTTTGCATATTTTGCCATCTGTAAACTCTTTAACTATTATAATCCAAGGATAATTAAGGCAGTAATTGAAACCCCATTCAAGGTGCAAGGTATATGGCTGGACGTAGCTTTGCATATTTTGCCATCTGTAAACTCTTTAACTATTATAATCCAAGGATAATTAAGGCAGTAATTGAAACCCCATTCAAGGTGCAAGGTATATGGCTGGACGTAGCTTTGCATATTTTGCCATATGTAAACTCTTAAACTATTATAATCCAAGGATAATTAAGGCAGTAATTGAAACCCCATTTAAACCACAAGTAACATCATGTTAAGAAATACCTATAATGCACATGTAAATGTGCACATTTCCTAGGGTGTGGCCCAAGAAGTCATGATGGCACAGCACAGATGAAAGTTAAACCACTATACCTTAACACAAACTGAAGACTAGAGACCACAGTGGGTTCTGGGATCCCCTTGATGTACTTAAAACACTGCATAATCAGATTCTGTAAAGATAAAAGATGCCTTAAGGAGGCCAAACCCACCGCCATTTTATGCTCCTATATACACCTATTTCAAAAAATTTGTCAGTGCAAATGGCGAATAGCAAATAGTAAATGGCAGTTCTAAGCCCGAACAGTGCTTCTGGGTACTAATCATTCGTAAAATTAAAGGTGTTAAATAGAGTCTAGCAATGTCAGAGACATACATTGATGATCTTTTATGGATAATTGTTTGATTTATTTATATTCTTCAGCATTTAGTAGAAATTTAATGAGACCCATGGTTCCTTTCGGTCCTAGAACTGCCATTTGCCAATCGCCATTTGCCGTTTCACACTGACAACGTTTTTCGAAATAGGTATATATGATTGGAGTGAAAATGGTAATGGAGAATACCTGAAATTGAATCCTTGATATTTTGTCTAAAAGCATTGTCTAAAAGCATTGACTTATATGTCAGTCCTTGTTTATCAGAAGATGACACAATTGCATATCTCATCACTTACTATATCTTTCTTTTCCATCAAACGCTCAAGCAGCTCTGGACTCGAACTGGGGAGAGTGGTCATAGGCATCAATCATTAAGAGACCACCTCTATCTAGCAACCACTATCAAAGTCCCTAAATATCTGTTTTTCACTAACACACTTATACTTTGTACAACACCATAATATGCTTTGAAAAAATTTAACTAGAGCAGGGGGATCTGTTTTTCACTAACACACTTATACTTTGTACAGCACCATAATATGCTTTGAAAAAATTTAACTAGAGCAGGGGGTCTTTGGTAACCCCCATTCAGGAATAAAGGAAAAATTGACCAGTTTTTTTAAGTATGTATATTCAAACAACTGTAGGGTACATGTGACCCTCTTCCCATTCCTAAAGATGGCAATGCCCTGGATTACCATCTTGTTTACCTGGCAGGCACGCAACAGGTCTGAAGCAGACAAGACAGCGCATCAGTTGGCCAGAACCCTTCTTCTGTCAGACACCGTGATAACACAGACAGCACAAAAGGCTGTGATAACAAGGCTCTTTTGGTCGATAGTTTCTCCTGCAGGTGCAACACAAAGACTCAGAAAGAATGTTGATCAACTACAGTACTCACTAATGTTGAAAATACAGCAGTTTTTTCGCAAGGAAACTTCAAAATAACGATCTACGAATGAAGTATGATATGTTTTTGAGGATATTTGATAGGAAATATCTTGGTTACTTGCTTGAAATAGCCGTTGCCAATGGATGCTTTGTGTGAGTCGCCATTGAGCGGGAGCATAAAATGGCGGCGTGATTGGCTTTCTCTAAGAGGATGCTAGCCTGTTTTAAAAGGCAATAAAAGAGCAACCTTTTGCAACCAATGAATGCTACCTCCATGAATTGTGTAATCATTCAAACAGTGGAATTCATGGTGTGAATATTAGGTGAGGTCCTGGCTTTTATTATTCCTTTCAGGGCAATATTTAAAAATACATTTAAAACTTATTACCTTGGCTTTAAATGATTGCTTTTTTACTCTCTTGATAGGACTATGTTTGACTTTCTCATCTGAAAAATAGCAATATTAGTAAATCTATGGGATTTGCTAAAAAGCAGGAGAGTAAACTATTGATACAAACCTTGCTCATGTGCAGAGCACTTGGAATCAAGATAGCGTCTGAGCTCAGAGGTAAACTCTGTTGCTGTTGACGTCTGAAATCACACAGAATGATGAAGCTCGAAATAAAAATTATCACAAACTACAGGATATCATTTTCTGTTTTCATTCTGGAAATTTGAACATTCATTTCTAAAATAAATACCAGAACCCCCCTTCCCACACACAGTTCACTCATTGGTGAGTATGGTGTATGTAATTGCATTTCTTAACACTAACCAAGTGTAGGGCATAATTAATTAACTGCTACAGTATTTAAGTATTTACCTTGCTGGGATCAGTGAGTTTCTCCAGGGATGACTCTTCGGTTGTCTGCTGTGAAGTCACTTGTTTTCTCCATTTAGATAAATCCTGGATCTGCAAACAACCTAGTTAGCTATGGATATACGTTTACAGTGGTACTCCAAGTATGTAGCTGTGTTGAGCCATGCTAAGTGTACACTTTAAAAAGATTGGTCACTTAACACTTGCTCAATGAATCACAGAGAAAGCAATGAAACTCAAACTACACAAGAACTTTTGCAGAGAACAAAAATGTAATTAATGCTTGCAAACCTCACAAATGTATCAGATTTATCCATGCTTTTTATTCATTATATCTTTATATTAAAGAAAACAGTATTTGGAAGCATTTGTGCAAATGGCACAATTTCCTTTTTTTACCATCATTTGATACATCACATGCATAATTTGTGAAAAAAAAATGTGTTGAGACTTTTAACTGTAATCAAAATTATTACAACATTACACTATTTGGTTCACCTCTGTGGGTTTTGGCAGCTGTGGAATGCAGAGTAGAGGTTGTGGGATCCCTGTGGTGGAGTAGCTTTAAGAAATACAAATTTAATATCAGTATGGAAAATGATAGAAGGTTACATTTATAAGTACGGGGTGAGGGTCTTTTTTTCTGCTTCAAAAACCAGGCTTTGTTCTGTCTAACACTTGAGAAGAACTTGTAAAGAATTTGAAAGGGGAACTTAGTACTGCTTTGCCCAACTACAGCAGTGTTCGCAAACAGCCCGGGACAAACGGGTTGACAAACGGGGACTCGTAACGCCAAACAGAAGATACATGTAGTAGTTGGTGAAAACAACAAATATAATTAACCTGTTGTGCGTCGAGCATCACGATAAACATGTTTAGACAGAAAAAACTGCTCTACGCAAGGATGTGGCACACACAACCTGATTTAAAAAAATGTCTACCTATGCATTCAACAACCCTTACCTTGAAAGCTTTACAAGAGCCGCGACCAGGGATGACTGATCCACCCAAGAAGGCAGCCACACAAACAAACTAATTTAGACAAATTCTAGATTTTCAATCAACAACCCTTACCTTGAAAGCTTTCCAAGAGCTGTGGCCAGGGATGACTGTTCCACGCGGCAAGGGCAGGCAGCAACACATGAGCTGAGACCCACACAGACATAACCTGATGTGGCCAGAATAGGGCCGACTGCCCGAGGAGATGTATTGGCGCCGGTTGTTGCCTGGCTAGATATGATACCCTGGAGTGACTTGCTCGCTTGAAGAGTACCAAACCTTGTGTCAATGACTGATAGACACACTGCAAAAATAGAACAAGTCAGAGTTAGAAAGAAGTCCTGTTCAAAATGCCACAGCATGTATCAAAACGTCTCTGTCAGCAACCATGTTGTCATCCTAGCAAATAACAAGTGTAAAAAAGCACCCATTTCTGTTAGCTAATTCGAGGAAGCTATTGGGGTATCTTCTATTGGATCTGGTTAATGAATTTTTAAACTTTGTTTTTTTATAGTTATTTTGAGATTTCTGGTGGGGGCCCAGTTAAGTAGTGCATCTTGCTTGGTTAGCCCTGAATCACCTATGATGGTATTGATAAGGTGTTAGGATATTCACAATAAAACAAAAGTGTAGCAAAAGTCAGATCCATAGTATTAAAAAGTATTATAAGTATAGGGTTGACTTACTTACACAAAAAGATAAACAAAATAAAGATAACAAACCTTGTAAAGTATCATCTTTTGCCTTCTGACTGCCGCAGTGGCAAATGTGGGAGGAGCCAATTGGCACCATGGAAACAGTTGACTAAAACAATAATGTCAATACAACCTTATGGTTACTTTCCATTCAGAGGGCTAGTGCTTTAAATGTTGTGATATTTTATATGCACCACATCAATTCCATAACCCCTAAAGGAATAACAAGAATGGCTTTCTTGAAATAATGACCATGTATATCACAAGATGCACAAGGAAAAAGCACATAGAAGAAGTAACAGGTGATATTGTACAGTTGCTCTTTGGTTGTGGGTACTCCAAACAGAAGAATGTAAATGCTGAATTTCTATAGCTCTTATCACAGCATCTCTAATCTCTTCAGATGCAACATTATGAGTGCAAGGGGTCAATTACATGACGAATTTTAACCCAAGCTGAAGCTTTAGCCCACCAAAATGTTTTCCGATTGTATATCCAACTTCAGCCCAGGCTGAATTTGTCTTTGAATTACACACAGCACACATGTGGGGCTGAGATACTTTACGTGATTACGTGGATAAATTCACAAGCTGAAAATCCTAACCTAGAAAAGCTAACTGGGCAGAAATTGAGACTATGCTGACAACTTGCACATGTTATGAAAACAGCAATTTTACAAGGATTTTGGACTTTCTCCTAAACGGGCCAAAAACTCAGCTCTGGTTGATATTTGTTTGAGATTCAGCCCTCAAGTTATGTAGCACTGTAACTGTCCATATTAAGGTAGAGTCTATATGCACAAAGTTATGTTATTCTGCGTCACTACCTTTGAAATAGAGGAGTCTGGTAGCTTGCTTGTCCATAGCAACTTGTTGTGAAGCTGTATAGGTTGTTTTAAAGCTGTGTCTGGAACCAGTAGGGATGTGATATCACAGCTACATAGACATCCGTCTGACCCTGAGGGAAACCAAATAGATACCAACTTCGAGCAAGGTATTTTTTATACCATCAACAACATATTTTTGTTTTTACTAGACCAGAGGAAGACTGTCATCTTGGTCTAGACTGATCTCCTCAATTACACCTTTTTTTAAACACAGCCCACCCATTCAGTAAAAATAATATATATCTTGTTTTGACTCACAGTAGGATAAGGCCATCGCATTGTTTGACACACAGCAACAAAGCAGCTCTGCATTCTGTACAAACACAATAAAACAGCTAATTAGGTTACAGTCAATAAAATAAAAAGTCTGTGGCTAGTTCTTTGCTAAAAATACAAAGAAATAAAGCTATTTACATAGGTCATGCTGATTATATACCTATTTCAAATAAGTTTCCACCAGGAGAATGCATGTGTCATGGCATTGCTTCATGGTTATCAAAAGCAAATAAGAGCAAATAAGGTTTGGTTAGCTGTAACATACTTTTGTAAATCTCTATAGAGATTCACATGGCTTTTAGAGACCAGGATTCAGTCATTGATTTGTTCCAGCGCAGGTTGCGCTGCATTGATTCTCAAGTGGAACCTTTTTTGAAATAGGTGTATTAACAAGTAATAAAAATACCTACCAGACTTGGTGGTACAATCTCTGCCTCGTGAGTCTCCACTGTTTCATCAAGACGAGTTACAGATAAAACATTCTTGCTGTCCTATAGATACAAACACAGTAGAAAGTGTTAAATTTTAGTGTGTACAGATAATAGTGTTTATTTTCATCTATCTGCTTGTCTGCCTGGCTGGCCATTTGCACTTCTATCAAAATTGGTTAACCTATTGGTTAGAAAACTATCAGAATAGCTATGATGCTTTCCTGTTTAAAAAGAAGACAGTATTGTATCATATTGTACTAGTTGATTCTAATTCTAACCTCCATACAACAGATACAGCACAGTTAAGTAGTTTCAAACCTTACCTTATTTTTGAAAACACCAACAAATACTGACTCCTCTTTGTAGAGTACAGCAGAGTGAACAACCCTAAAACATGAGAGTTCTTAGACAGATAATCAGAGTGCACTAAAACATGACAGAGAGTTCATAGACTGATAATAGAGACATTTAACACGGCGTTTTTTCTCAGAAACGGCAAACGTCAAACCTCTGGGTGTCACATTACAAGGTCTTGTGGTCAAGTTTGCAGTCTGCAGTTTGCGTTTTGACCTCAGGAGCACCGTCTAGCAGTAAATGATTTACCTCAGCAGTTTTTCCTTCAAATTTTCTATGAGCTCACGTTTGAGACCATGAATAAGTGTTATTAATCATTTGACTCTTGAAATTATATATATTAATTGACAATTTGCACAATTACTAAAACTTTTGGCTAGGTTGGAGTCTAGCACATGTTTTGCACTTTTTCCTGCCAAATGCCACATTTCCCACCAAATGTGCTAAGCTTCGTTATCGCCAGAGTTCTGAACATGTAATCAGAGTGTACTAGACTAAAGACATGTTATCAGAGTGTACTGCCCTAAAACATGACAGAGAGTTCATAGACTAATAAGAGTATACACTACCCTTAAAGGAGACCAATTATGCTATCATTTTATTCGAAAGACTTAAACCAATTTTAATCAAGAGACTTAAAACCTCAGGATTGTCATGTGTAGGATCTGTTTTATTTTGGGGCAGCACAATATTGAATAGATATATCATATAAATAAAAAAAAATTATATATTTAAAGTTTCTGCAAAAAGTACAATCAATGGTGATTAGGACACGAACCTTTTTACTATATTCTTGGGTTTTGCTTTTCTTTTGGAGTTGCGGGATTTCTGGGGGCATTTATTGAGGAAAGATACTGTTCCATCCACAAAAACCACTAAAGGTTCATGATCAACTTCACCACAGGAAACTTTGATGGAAGCGATAGCAGTCTCTACCTGTACAAACAAGCCTACAAGGTATATATATATACATATATACAAAATATAACTGTGAGGGCCCTAAGAGGTAACTGGATTTAAGTGTGTCTGGGGGAGAAGTGGGATTTTTCAATTTGATGTTTTCAGTAGTAGTACTCAATTTTCTTTCGTTTAGCAGACCTTCCAGTTGAGTTTAATGGTTATCAAAACCTGTTAACCCATAAATTAAGGACATAGGTTTCAAAATAGAGGATCTTGTATCATTCTATAGGCGAGTTGCTGTCCTTTGTATTTTTTTTGCAAGGGGGGGGGGGGTATAATATTCCTGGCTCTTTCAAAAAGGCCTATGCGCAGGAGCTACATATGCTGTCATACTGTACCTCAAAAGACTGAAAATCAGATAAATCCACTGAATCTTCACTCCACTGACAAATTTTCTGCAAAAGGTCCATGTTGCAGATTTAACTAACACTCGGCTATGACAAAGTCAGAAATATGAAAGACTTCTTATTCAAACATACCGTGTCGTTGATAACACCGATATACTTCCTGGTTCTAGGGTCATGAACAACGGGGCAAGTAAATTCCTGCTTTTGTTGGGCGGCCAAGCTATGCACAAGTTTGTTATTAGCGAGCTGGAAATGGATAAAAAAAGCAATCAACACACAATCAAGGGTGGAACAAACGCCGCTTCGACTCACATTGTACACTAGAACGCCTCTATCCTTGAATGTTAGTATAACGTGGTTCTCTTCGCAATGTTTTTCAACAGAAAGCAAGTTATTTCTCTGAAAGACTCGGCATAAAGCATAAGCTTCGCCGGTGGCCGCCATCTTCGTTACACGTGCCTGAGCCAGCGATACGCAAACATTGCGGATTACATTTACATACCGGAAATGAAATGCAACATCAAATCTCGTTTAAGATAAACCTAACAATATTCTTAATTTAGACCTTGTATAAGGATCTCATATCTAAGATGACGTTCGGATATAACACAATTTTTTTCGCCCGTTTTGTGAACGATTTTTTATGAAAAATTTCTGCTTCCGGTTAAATGTCTTGGAGATGACGTCACACGCATACCGCTTTCTCAGCAGTTCTAGTGCGCATGCTCAAATTTGGGAGCTTTGTTATTGTTGTGTTTTCATCAGAAAAAGTAATGTTCTCAGTTTAGCAAGAAAAAATACAGCAACCGAGGCCGTAAAAAGCCGAAAAGATTGGAGGATTCCCCATGAATCTAGCCGCCTATGGAGGGGATCCCACGGGGAACCTTCTGTTCGTAAATTTTAACCAAGACTGCACGTAAGTTTGACAGAAATGATCGTCTGATAGAAACTGAATTCTCGTTCCATCATAGACATCTCTCCTTGTTTTGGTTTTATCTCAAGGTCTTTAGCAATCGGCACCAAGTCTGGCTACAAGCTTTACTCGCTAGGATCCGTGGAAAAGCTGGAAGAGATCTACGAGTATGGTAAGATAGCGTCCCCGTTTCATATTTCGACCATTGACTTTCTCTTTGGTGACTTCAATTCAAGGAAAATGGTAGAAATGTCGTCATTAATTTTTCTGCCTTATGAAGCCATTTCTCTCAGTTCAATCGACCATCTCGCTCTTATACTATGGCTAGGATTGTTTTTACGCCGTTACCCTAAGGAAAGCTATTAAGAATTGCCTTTTGATTTGTTTTGGCATCCTTTGTGATACAAAAACCACCAGATTACATCTTCGTTTGACAATCATAGGAACTGCTCTTATGCAAATGTAAACTAATTTCATAATTCACCGCCTCATTAACTTGTAAAAAGTTCCTTGGTATCCCACTTATCTTTGTAGAAATATATATATATATATATATTTTTTTTTTTCAGAGAAAAAAGTAGAAATAAATAGGAACAATGAAGAATATATGGATGGAAACCAACTGACTATATACACCTATATCAAATAAGGTGGCATTGGAGAATTAATGTATCACAACATGCAGTGTTTCATGGGTATGAAATAAATAATCAAATAAGCTTTAAAGGCTTCAGCATTCTCATTTATGTACCTGTGAACATTCACATGTTTTTGGATCAGCATTTAGCTAATTATTTTACCCATGAACCAGTGCTACACATTAATCCTGGATGGCAGCCTAATTTGAAATAGGTTTTAGTAGGTTTAAAGTGTTTCCTTTTGTTGGAACCACCATCAACCAGATGAAGTTCTGGATAAAGCTTTAAGTAGTGTTAGATAGCCTGCACAACTTACCTCTGAACTTTTGACTTGAAGTTCTGGGTGTATCAGGCATGACCCATGATTGGCTGAGGGGGGCAGGGGTAGGACCACTTTTTGGTGGCAAAGGTGGGTGTGTATGTACTCATGCACCCCCCTGTGTATGCACCCTGTATTTCCAAAGAACAAGGGAACATGAATGACACAAAGGGGGGTTAAGGGGAGGGAGTAGTCACCACAACTACAGTATCAATCACATACATCGTCTGGCTCATATTTTTATTTGACCGCCTTTGCTTGCAACTCAAATTCTGTGAATTATTACACTAAAATCTTAAAACTAGTTGTCCTGTGGGAATTCTATATATAAAGGTTTAACAATATTAATTAATTTATTTGTGTATTTGTTTAGGGGGGACACCAGACATTTGTATTGTAGAGCGGTTATTCTCCAGTAGTTTGGTAGCCATTGTCAGTTTATCTGCACCAAGAAAGCTGAAAGTTTGTCATTTCAAGGTATGTTTATTACATTTTAGTTTGTTACTCTTATCTCCTCATTTCTAGGTCTAGCTTGACTGAAAGTGTTTTTCAATTTCCTATGTTGGCTTGAAACATTTTTAAAGATGCTGTATTGCTGTATTGGGCTCTGCCTAAAGCAGAGCCCTACACTTAATAATCATATTTGTGTATTGTCACAGGATTTTATAGAATTATAAGCTTTGATTATGTATTGTGACATGTTTAGCAAACAACGAATGAAGGAAATTGAAAAATATTTTTCTGTACGCACACATTCCAACTGTTGTGGCATTCAATTGTCGGTCAATCAGAGACATGAGGGGCACACCAGACACAGGAAAATCCACAGGAAATTTATTGTATAACTATACCAATTTTCTATGACTATGGGGCTCCGCAGGGGTCCTGCTATAAACTTAATTTTACTTGCAATGAATCCTGTTTTCGGACAAAACAAACATGAAGGCAGATTACCTTAAACAGGGCTTCTGAAATTATTTGGCTTTTTCCGCGTAATCCACAAATTTCCGCGTAATCCCGAGTAATTTGGCTAAATTTTGAAAGACAAAACATTTAATTGCACAGCTGATGTGTTCTTTTAGGGTTCTTACCTCTATTACTCTTAAAAAAAGAGATATATTCTATTTCTGTTCCAAGAGATGTGTTTTAACAACATTTGTTTTTTTTTTACAGAAAGGAACAGAAATATGCAATTACAGTTACCCAAACACAATTCTTGCTGTGCGCCTAAACAGAGTGGTGAGATGTGATTTGTACACAGTTCAGCTTTCCTTGAGAAAACTTTAGAACAGCTTGCTCTGGCTACAACTATCATTTCAAAGTCCTTTTTTAGTTGTTATTCAATCATTGTAGTAAGAAGCTCCTGTAAAAAGCACTATCTTATTATTGGTAAATGCATCGTTTATAGTGAATGTAACCACTTTGAACTAAGTATCCCTGTTCTTTTTCTTTGTTTTGAAACCCCCATAAAACAAACACCATGCAATTCTCAATCTATTTTGAGTAGTGTTCATTGTTTACCCATTTGGCAGGCAATTTTTTTGTTAGGTCAAACCCTCCAGCACATAGTAGTGATGTTCAATTTCCAATTGAGGGCCCTTCCCCTTTGGCTGTGGGCATGCATGCTTAAAAAAATATACTGAATCCTTCTTAACTAAAATTATTTCACCCTGTGGATGCTTTCTATAAGTGACTATCGCCATTAACAACCACTTTTTCCAACGACCAAGGCAGATGATATTGCGCCACCTGTTTCAAACCCTTGTCTTGCCCTATCTCTTTTTGATTATTCTGGAGCGACCTCTGATAGGATACCTGTGACTTTCAGAGACTTCTTGTGGTCCTAGAGGAAAGCTTATACATACACAATATCAGAGATATGAAGGTATAGTATGCCTATAAACTATTATTGTCAGGTTTGTTTGTTTCCTAAACAGGGTGTAGTAAGCCTGTTGAGATGAGTAGGGGAGTCCTGGTACTTGACAGGGGGGTGTGACAAAGCCCAATATTTCCCTTTCCTTATAAAAAAAAAGAACAATACTAAGAATAGAATATTACAAGGCAAAGGATAACCTTTCCCTGAATTCCCTGCTCAGAACACCCTGACTTTTAAATACTCCAATGTACCAGTTTCACAATAGCTAGACTGCACTTCATGAACATAAGCACTATCCTTCTGCTCCATTCAAATTGTTTTACCCTAAGATATACTAATAATGAAACATCAAAACATCAAAATGTATGTTTGACCCACCCCTCCCCCATCATGTTAATAATCTAACCCGGCTTATAAGTGAAATTGTATCACAATGAATGAGGGCTGACCTATGTATGAAAAAGTTTATCATGTAGGGGTGCTTAAGCTGCCATGTTATCCACCCCCCTCTTTTGGCTAAGACCATGACTGATTTAGTTGTCCGCATAACCACTACAGTCAGTCCCCCTGGGGAAACAAAATTACGATTGAGTCTTGTTATCATTATAATCTCTGTATCATATACCTTATTTAGCATCCTCAAGGGCACCCATGCTTTAAAAAAACATGTCTTTGCTAACTATAACAAGTTTATTTATTGTTACCTTTATGCTGTAGGTTCTTCACACAATACGAGACACACCTCCTAACCCCTCAGGTACAGGCTTTTGTTTCTCAATCTTGTCTTCCATGGTTGCTGTTTACCACAAATCATGTTATCATTCAGGAGTGTTCCAGGGCTATTTTCACCTTTAAACCTGTCATTCAAATTTTGCTAAATATATGGTTGTTCTCATGGTGTACTATACTTTAGTATATTTTGTGCCTTTAAAACAAAGACTGTTCCAAAATCTGATTAAGCCCAGGCTTACTGACTTAAAAACAGATACACTCCTGCTGCTCCCATCCTCGTTCTCATTGACCCAAATCTTGAAATCAAGGCAAATCCTGGTTTCTGTTTTACCCTCAGGATTATTGAAGTCACTTTATCACCATTTCTTTAATTATGTGCAGTTCACTAAATAGCAAGTTCTGAGAGTTGACTGTATTGTGTTGATTTTTCAGGACTATGTGCACTCTCTGTCAACTCAGACAACTGCTATCTGGCATATCCTGGCAGTAACCAGGTACTATGGATATTTTTATCAAGCATATAAAAATGAAGCGTCTCATTGCTGAGATGAAATTACCAAAAATAGAGCACTGAATAACATAAATGTTTTGTTTTATAGAAGTTGCAAAGATTTATTGTTTAGTTTATTTGGAAATTACCACAATAACAATCCAGGATAATCCTGATAAAATTGGGAGAAGTGGACCCTTTAAGACTCTATTAAAATTAAGATATGGGTAGTGACAAATACGTTTTATCAAGCCATGAAGAGTTCTAGAAAGACATAATAATAATCTTCTCTAACTAAATTTAGGAGGAGTAGACTATGACAGAGTTATTTGATGTTTCCTTGATGCTCTATTCTTTGAAAGACTTGGTCCTTTTGCTCCATTTTTATATTTCTAGAAGGGAATGACTTCATGAAGAGGTATCCTGATAGAGCACAGAATGAGGAAAATCAAATGGGTAACCTGTTTGCCTCATCAGAATCTTGCTCATAGGCACAATCTTTTATTTTCAGATTGGTGAAGTCCAGATATTTGATGCAGTCAACCTGGTAAGTTCCTGATGACACAAAATAACATCATGGACAATGTCTGTCCAAAACATGACTAGTATTGTTACTCCTTGTGTTTACCTAGGGAATGTGGAAATACAATTGTCTGTTTGCTAGGAAACAGAATAACTCCCCACAGTTTATGTCTGTTACTTTTTTGAGAGCCCCTCTAACAACACCCCAGCTGATTGAAACAATTGTTGTTTTTCAGAGGGCAGTGACCATGATCCCTGCTCATGACTCGCCAGTAGCCTCTATGGCATTCAATCACATGGGAACAAAGCTTGCTACAGCTTCAGAGAAGGTAGCTTGAATCCCTCATTTTTCACTATAAACCATTGCTTGTTGATGCACCATTCTCACATCCTCCATTATACATCCTCACAACAGCCTCACACTTATTTGTTCTTGAGAAACTATTAGAAAATGCAAGCTATACCACGCATTTGTTTGGTCTTTAAAAGAACTGATATTGAAATTATTATCTAGTTTATCCACAGTTGTTCAAACAAATCTGACATCGATTAATTTTTTTAGGGGACTGTTATTCGAGTGTTCTCAATTCCAGATGGGCAGAAGCTGTATGAGTTCAGACGAGGCGTCAAAAGGTGCTGTTCTTTACTGCTTTTATTACTTCTTTAGATCTCTTTCAGATCTGCAGTTTGTCATGTGTAAATCCAAGGTTGGCAGCTGGCTTTAACGTACACGTCACCTCTCAATACTTTGTTACGTCCCCTCTTATTTGATTTCGGAATACATACCGTAAAAGGGTCGTAGCTTAGCTAGTGGGATAGGTGGAGAGAATGGAATATAAGGCCCGATTTATACGTCGCGCTACTGTCGTGGCGAATCTAATTGTCTATTTGTATCGGCACAATACATTGGGTTCAACGTTGATTCAGACGTCGCACAAAATAAGGGGCGCTCAAAAGGTTGTGAGTAGTAAATGTTGACTTGATGTGGAGTTTCTGTTGCACAAAATGAAAAAAAGGTATTTGATTTTGCACATCAGAAGCTCGACGTTTGAATCGGGCCTAAGGGGGAAAATGGTGTCTGATCACAGTGGCTTGCCACCCCTCAACAAAAGTCCCTAGCTTCGGCCATACATAGGAGATGCTTGGCTGAAGTCTTGTCTCGTTACAGATGTGTTACAATCAACTCCCTCGCGTTTAGTCAAGACTCGCTGTTCCTGTCAGCATCAAGCAATACCGAAACCGTGCACATTTTCAAACTCGAAATGCCCAAAGACAAGTGAGTATTTTCATTTTCATGTGCATCTGCGTGTAATCCACTCAAAGTGCGTGTAGTATGAATCTTATTACACTCAAACTACACGCAAAAAAACGCGCAAAATCCGCGCACAAAATATTAAGTTTCTTATATATTGTACAACATTACATTCAATTCTCTCGTAAACAGAAGAAGAATTTAAGGGACGGAACAAGGATTTCTCGATTAGACTTTTAGAAAGGGTAGCACCAATATACGATACATTTACAATTCTTTCAAAACAGTAGTCCGAGCGGCTTGATCTGGGTTTGGTAACGGAAAAGTGTTTGTTAGTCATTGTATTCACCTAAAGGGTATCCAAATACATATCATTCGTAAACATACATCAGAGTTCAAACAGAATTTGGAAAGTTGTTGAGCTGTGCAAGAATATCCATTTAGTGAAGAGGATGGCAGAAAGAATGTCAATAACCGATAAGATTACTTAAAAAAAGAAGTTGTTATTGCCCTGTTATAGCTCTCTCTCCTTTCTCTTTTCTCCTGCCCCTCCCCCTCCCCCTCTCCCTCCGCTCGCCTTGTTGCGCCGACCTTGACTCTTTGTGTTCTCAAAGATCTTTTGTTGTTGTTGTTGTTTATGTTGTTGCCATTGCTGTCTGTTATGGATGAAGATGAGATTAGTGGTGATGATAAGGATAGTGATATTGAGATTGATAACGATGATAATGAGATACTGTAGCAATAGGACAGTGCTGAAAAACGCAAGACTAGTTCCAGTACCGCGCGGTTATACCATTCTTTTTGTTTTGAAATGGCGGCGTTTTACCGGCGAACTGTCACATTTTGGCGAATGCTAAGAAAATTAGATCAAACCTAAGGCTAAAATTTTCTTTATGACTCCCTCATTATCAAACAAACCTGTCATCTTTTGTACAGTATGGTTTTAATGCTGTACAGTAAGTCAAAACAGCGACCGAAGTCAGCCTTTCGTACCTTTACTCGAACGATTCAACACTGAGATTTTGTTTGTTTTCGCCACAACACGCGCATGCGCATACGTTATTCAGCACTGTCTAGCAATGGTGATAATCATGCTTGCTTATGCCTATTTAGACCACAAGAGGAATCGCAAGGCTGGATGGGATACTTTGGCAAAGCCTTGTCGCCAACCAACTATCTCCCTTCACAGGTAACTGCTGTAAGCCCTTGTAGAAATACTAAAGACCAGGGGCCGGTTTCTATAAAGAAGGTTAGCACTAACCCAGGGATAAATACGGCTATCGTGATATTTGATTGGATAAAAAGGGCTTTTATCCCTGGGTTAGCGCTAACCTGCTTTCTAGGAACCCTCAAACTTTTAGCCGTTTAGCCTTGCCGTGGGTAAGGAGCCGCGCCTCACACTTACCCTAACCAATGACAATAAGAGATAAAGTTACTGCTCCCGCTTGGAAAACGACACATTGTGATTGGACAGATGCGGCCTCTAGTTTTGACCGCTTTATCCAAGTGCCAGTAGTACCACATCAAGACCATGATGCCATTCTCGTTTTTTTCTGATCGTAATAATTTTTTTTTTTTTAACTTAAAAAAAGTTCAAACTTCTCATCTATTTACGCAATCTTTAGTCATCAAGTATCCCGCACAAAATCGAATCATATCTCAAAAGTGAAGCTACGCAAAGACAAGTCTGTAAACGTGAACTCCTAAGAATATTTTTCGTGCTAAATCTGAATTAATCCGAACAGGAATTGAGCCAAAATCCCAAATTCTCGTTGCACCCGTACAGGAAGTATTGGACCGGGAAAATGTCCATAGTTGTGGCGACCAATTGCAGCTAATCAGTAAACTCACTTCAACTTCTGCTATTCAGGTCACGGAAGTATTCAATCAAGGTAGAGCCTTCGCCAACGTCCACCTACCAGTCGCAGGTACATTACTACATAGCCCCTCATTACACAAGTAGCTTGGCTCAAAGATGATTCGAATAAAGATAGCTCCTCATCCCTCCTGCTAGGCATCAAAACACGTTTTTGGTACTCCTTGACGTCTTCGTCGTCGTCGCTTAAATGCCCTCTTCTATTCCGCGATTAGTTTAAGCAATCAGGGTTAACTATCCCTGCATCAAGCGATCATATAGTTCTGTTCATTTAAATGTATTATGTGTTTTTTTCGTTTCAGGTCTAAGGAATGTCTGCGCAGTTGCCACGTAAGTTGCGTAGTGTTCACGCATGCGCTATACATGCGACCGCACATGCGTTTTGTTATGGCCCGTATGTATGTCATTCAAAGGATAGACAAGCTCCCTGTCAACCGATTGATGTTGTTGTGGTGACGGCGGTGGTTGTTGTTGTAGTAATGGTGGTGATAGTTGTTTTTGTGGTGATAGTTGTTGCCCTGCTATGGTGGTGATGGTGGCAGTGGCGATACAGGTGTTGACCTGTATATACGCTTTTCTCAGGATAGGCAAGTTACCCCGTCTACTGGTGTCTAGCGCCGATGGCTATCTCTACATCTACAACATCGATCCTGAAGACGGCGGGGACTGCACCCTTCTCAAGCAACACAGGTACAGCCACACATGGAGAATAAGCAGAACCAAGTCAAGTCGTACACTTAATGGGAGCCAAATCAGTTCTACTTAGTGGGGGTTCGGGTGTACGTGATCGATTGAAAGATATATACAGTGCTATGCTGTTAATGCGTGAGTGCAGGCGTTCATAGAACAGTGCTCAATACACAGTTGTAGAGCGGGATATATCTCGGTTTGTAGGAAAAAAACCACGCGAACCACCGTTTCATCGTTGCCCACAGTGTTATGCTGTTATGTATGATGTAGAGGGTTTCCATTCGTAGCCTGAGAAAGTCATCTTGAATTTTTCCATGTGATTCCCACGACTGCGCATCCCCTCCCCCACCCTCCCTCCCTCCAATCCTGGGTATGCGCCTGACTAAACGTGTTGTACTACAACGCCAGGCGTTCCTCTGTTACTTGCCGCTCTCCTCCCTCTTTAGCAAACCCTGGGTACTCTTTTGAATAAACGTGTTGTACTACAACGCCAGGCGTTCCTCTGTTGTCGCTCTCCTCCCTCTTTAGCAAACCCTGGGTACTCTTTTGAATAAACGTGTTGTACTACAACTCCAGACGTTCCTCTTGCCCTCCCCCCTCAGGAAATCGTGGGTACGCGTTTGAATAAAGGCGTTCTTTGTTACTTGCCCTCTTTTCCCCCTTCAGCAAATCCTGGGTACGAGTTTGAGTAAACGTTTTGTACTACAACACCAGGCGTTCTTCTTGACTCCCCCCTCCCCTTCCCCTGGGGAAATACTCTGTTACTTGCGCTAACAGGAGGGTGGTCACTTCTTACAGATTAATCGGCCACGAGGACGGAGACAACACACATGTGAGTAGCACTGCATTCAGTTGGTTCAGCGGTACTGAGTTCATGCCGCAAAGACCCCTGGGTATGCAAATAAACCGCAATGAACCCTAGGTATAGACATCTCTCTGACAACCTCGATGGCTGGTCACTTACTCTCCCATTTTACGTTCCCGCTCAAAACCGAACCACAATTCAATCAAGTAACTGAGATAATTTTAGTCAAATAAAGATGTAGGCAGTAAAAGGAGAGGCTGATCGAGCAATGGATTATCTCAATCTTTCGATGAACAAGTTATTTCTTTTTTTTTCACCCTCAGGAAGAAGAAACGGCTTCAGAAAGCGCCACAAGCAGAAGCAGACAAGGCTCCTCAGCCTCATCAGGCCAGGCCGCACAATCTTCCTCGCCCCCAGTGCCTACTGGGATGGATTGCTCGCCCCAGGCTGCTAGTGCCTTGACTGGACCACAGGGCTCATCGCCCCTGAGACTAGATGACGAATCGGAGTATCCCCCGCTTACCGTGCACAACGACTGAGAGAGCCTGCACTCTAGTTCATATGGATTCTTGTTTTATGATAAGGAAGAGAAATATATACTTGTTTTACGCGTGTAGTTTGTTCCCGTCTTATCCCCAATGACGCATTTTCGAACAAGTTAATGTTTTTAAAGTTTTGTGCTTGGAGGTCCCATCGCTAGGGTCCCCTCTTTTGCGAGCACTTGGTAGCACCCATTTTTTTTTATGCGAGACCAAAATTGCGCGAGCATGCGAGCACATCGAAATTTCGGGGACCATTCGGGGGCCCTATTGCTATTGGTCAGAGTGCAGTAGTGGGACCAAGGCTGGGCGGCAATGTTTTAGGGGTGCAAAAGGGCGGATCCTAGGGAGGTGTTGCAGCCCCCTGAAAAGAAAATGTAAAAAAAGTTGCTTTCCCTTTTTTTTCCGTATGGAGGCATTAATTCTTAATCTTAATGCATATCCCATAGTTTCTACTGATTATTGTATATTACTAAGGATATTTGAGATAATATAAATATGTGAAGCTGTTTCTTTTTTTCAATTATTGGTTAGACTTGAAGCAAACACAGATTTCTGGGAAAATGTGTTTTTTTTTTTTTTTTTTTACATGAACGCGCGGTTTTTATATGTATAAAGCGATTGCTTGATAAAGTGTTCGTATTTGTATTTAGGGACTTTGTAATAATTATCAAAAGGATGGCCGTAAAATGAGCTTTGAATAATGAAAAATTACTTTCTACTTCGGTATGAGGATAAACATCAGCACCTCATAGCTTGGTTCAACTAAACCGTCAAATGTCTGGGAAAAAAATATTGAAAAATCATATCTTACCTATATGAGTTAAGGACCTACAAGCGCAAAACGTTTCATTGGAGAATCTGATAATATTCTTTTTCTAGAAATGATCCAGAGCAGAAATGGAATTTTCTTCTTTCTGTATAATAATTAAAAATGGATTGATTAAAATTTACCTAAAAATTGCCCTATATATCTGAGATTGTTATACGCGTTTGGTTTCTTTTAATCTAAAAGATACCTCCCCTTCACGTGTGACAAATCCTTTTGTTGTCTTGGTGTGGCCGCCAGGATGCTTAGGGAGCGTTTATTTATTACACCGAGGGGGGGAGGGAAGATTTTTACTCAAGACAACTTAAATTCCAGAGCCCCCCTTTCATTGTAAACATTTTTTCGGGGCCCTCCTTATAGAACCCCAAAATTTTCTTTCTTTTTCCCTTAGAGGATCTTTTTTTTTTCGGAGCCCCCCCCTTTTGGTGGTTAAAAATTTTCGGTTCTCCCCCCCCTCAAAGTCTTCCCTCCTTCCCCCCTCCCCCCTCGGTGTATTTAATGAACACTTCCTTACGAGAGTCCGCTTTCTGAGTTTGAGCTCATGCGACTTAGGAACATCATAGAACGGTTGAGATATATATAGCGATTTTTAGAACAGGGCGGTCCCTAGTGGGACTGTAAAGAGGTTCTCAAAGTTTGCGTGGATTCTGTGTTCAAAGGGAAAGGTGACTTTTTGATAAATCTGGATACAAAACACATATTTCGATGACAATTTAAGTAAGGCCTCCCTCTTATGAGAAAAAGTTAAGGTTGACCCTCATCTCCTAGCATATTGTGACTTAGTGCCCCCGCTCTGGTTTACATCAATATTATAATATCGAATTATAAAATAAACCGTTTCTCTTCATTTTATACCATGCTTTTCATAACTCCGTTTAGCAGTAGAGCACGAGACAACAACCAAAATTATACCAGGCTGTTTCACATGAAATAAAATGGTACCATGTGCCGTTTACACCCCCCTGGAAAAAGAAACTAAAATAGCAATGATTCTGCTTTATGCGTCAAAAGCCCCCGCTGGTTTGGGCGCTGCTGTTTGCATACGTAATTGCTATTTAAAGATTTTTAAATTTTTAAAAAGAGCTGGTAAAAATAAGAGCAGGTAGCGGCAATAATCAGCCAATCACAAAACAGTAGATAGGCCAGACTTCAAAACAGGGAGGTTACCTTTTAAAAGCTAACCCCGTAAAGTAAAACGGTGAGAGGGCAAGAAGAATTAAATGCTGCTAGAACTTTCAGGAGTTAAAACATTTCGTCAAGTGTCGTCGAAGGAAAATACATAATTGAAGTGAAAACACTCGACTTTAAAGAACAAAAAATGTCAGGGAAACAAGTGTGCGTCACTAAAGATTTCGCGATTGAGTACAAAGTAGGAGAGGCTCCGTGCGCCGGCCCATCCCCTATCGACCTGAGTGATCTCCCCGCGAACATGACGCTCAAGGTGGTGACGGTGCAGGGAGGGGGACCCAAGCTGACGGCCGCCGAGCTGGCAGAGATTCTTAGCATGGAAGCGGAGAGGTTGACCGAGCGGAAAATAAACACCTTGTTCTAAAGCGAAAACAAACAATCACTGTATGTAAACAATTTGGCGATGGGTCAGAGGATCCGAGGAGAATGTACATAATAGCCTTAAAAGCACAAAGAAACCGCACTTACTCGAAATTTGGAGTACGAATTGTGTCAATATTTTGTTATTATTGGAGCATATAATTGTTTACATAAGAAATGTCAAGGGTGTTAAGCGTGTTCTCAATGCTGGGCCGGTCGCCAAAAATGTACGAGATCGTGACAAGTGGGACACATTCCAACCAACTATATTTCGTACTATCTTTTACAGACAGAAACAGTCATGTGTGCTCTCTTACCCCATATTGTACGAAGGCCAGGCCAGGATTGACATTTCATCAATCTGGATACCCCACTTCTGCCAGCCTTTAGTATATTAACTTTTCGATAAAATTAAAAACCTATTTAAGAACCTAAGAAGCCTTAAATTTGGAATAGTATTCGTTAAATAAGAACCTGGATAAACCTAGGTTCTTATAGGCGGGTAACTACTGTATTACAGACGTTTAAAGGTTCCTGTCTATTCATCAGCGTCTAGTGTCCTTCGACGATGATTCGGACCTTGAAACTAAGGAAGACATAAAAAAGGTTGTTTATTACCAGTTTCTCAACTATAAATATAATAAAAACCCAATTTTTTCATTATATACCATACTCATCGTTTATGTGACCAATATTCTAGTAGAAATAGTCTGTCAGTGTCTTTCTTGTAGTCATTGATGTAGCTGTCGTAATTGTTGTTCATCTTTATCCTTAAAAGTCTTAGCTGTAAGGCGTAGAGACATAGTCTTTGCTGTAGTCATTGCCGTAGCTGTCGTAATTGTTGTTCGTCTTCATCCTAAAAAGTCTTAGCTGTAAGGCGTAGAGATATAGTCTTGCTGTAGTCATTGTCGTAGCTGTAGTCATTGTCGTAGCTGTCGTAATTGTTGTTCGTCTTCATCCTTAAAAGTCTTAGCTGTAAGGCGTAGAGACATAGTCTTTGCTGTAGTCATTGATGTAGCTGTCGTAATTGTTGTTCGTCTTCATCCTTAAAAGTCTTAGCTGTAAGGCGTAGAGATATAGTCTTGCTGTAGTCATTGTCGTAGCTGTCGTAATTGTTGTTCGTCTTCATCCTTAAAAGTCTTAGCTGTAAGGCGTAGAGATATAGTCTTGCTGTAGTCATTGTCGTAGCTGTCGTAATTGTTGTTCGTCTTCATCCTTAAAAGTCTTAGCTGTAAGGCGTAGAGATATAGTCTTGCTGTAGTCATTGTCGTAGCTGTCGTAATTGTTGTTCGTCTTCATCCTTAAAAGTCTTAGCTGTAAGGCGTAGAGATATAGTCTTGCTGTAGTCATTGTCGTAGCTGTCGTAATTGTTGTTCTTCTTCATCCTTATTTCCTAATTGTCCTTATTGCCGTCTTCTTCCTTGCCGTTCTCTTTATCCAAATAGTCTCAGCTTTATATTATAGCAATTCGTCATAAATATTATATTTGGCAAATCCTCCAATGAGTCTGGTATTCAGACAACTTGGATCCATCCATACGAATTCGATATGGCACTTGAAAAACTTGTTTCTTCAGAATTACACACAGGACTATTGATTTCCTTGATTTCCTTGAGCTCCCTTGCTTCAGATTCTGGTCATTGTACGGAGAGAGACATGAATGATCAGCCTAGGTCCATTTCTACCTTCGAATTCGGCGGCTTATACTAAAAGTGACTGCGGCGATCTTTTCGTAAGCGAGAAACATCAATGCGGCGGTCAGCACGGTCTGTAATAGCTTGGCTTCCAGCCCTTTATATAGACCCAGCCCGCCTTGCTCCCTACAACATAACGGGATGGACAGGGTAAGGAGACCTCACAGATACAACGGTACAACACTAAGAAATTACGTGACTTTTTCATCGGCAAACTCAAGCAAATATAAACACAGAAATTGCTGCGTCTGTCACGCTAAAGAACGAAGAGAAAATTTCATCTTTCAATGAAAATAAGCCCTTTCTGACTAAATAGGTTGCCTTTTGCATGAGTTTACAGCCAAAAAGTCACGTGATTTCCTAGGGCAAGTCCCCGATTGTGTCTATCATGTGCAGGGTCGAAGCAGGGGGTGGGGTAATAGTTGCACGTGCCCCCCCCCCCCCCCCAAACCCAGCCAATATTTTCCAACATTATAAAGAAATGACCAGTAAGGGCGTGGCTGTGCCCCCACAACTTTCATGATGTTTCTGTACCGTGACCCCCAATACAGTCGATTGACAAAAGGTTGTCGTCAACCGGCTTTGCGACTACGCAACAAGCCCGCATGTAAGCATGGGTAAAATCCACTGAAGCGCCTAGCTGCATTTATTAACCGACGAGTTAAATTCTGCATTCACACCAAAACCATGTTTAGTTAGACAAGGTTTTTCTTCGCCTGATAACTTGCCGAGTTTCTCATTGTGTTGAATTCTTACTAGCTAAAAAATTAAAAAATTTGGGTAAATTTGGGTAGCTAATCGCTTTCATTGCAGCTGGGAAGCTGAATTACGAGAGCGCAGATTCAGACGTGGTCGAGTTGAAGGCACATAGGAAGGCGCCTCAGGCAGCCGGCATACAACTCATGTCTGACCACGGATCACAGCTAAGATCGAAATTGTTGGTTTTGTGGAGGGATGAAAACCGGAGAACCCGGAGAAAAACCCTCGGAGCAAAGGTAAGACCAACTAACTCTACTCACGTCGGAACCGGGAATCGAACCCAGAACCCAGTGGTGAGAGGCACAGGCACTACAGAGCAACGCTCTGCCAACTGCGCCACCTAGGCTCCCAGTTAAATGACCACCTAGGCTCCCAGCTAAATGATCACGTATTAGTTAACAGCACAGTCTATTCAGTTTTGTTCTTGGATCTGTCCACTCTTAGGAGATTAAGATTTCAACCAGTTTAATTAAACCACCTTTAAACAGGTTTAAGTGCTGGTGTGAATGCGGTATAAATCTAAATGCAGTGGCTAATATATTCAGCTAGGCGCTTCAGTGGTTTTTACCCATGCTTGCATGCGGGCTTGTCGCATAGTCACAAAGCCGGTTGACGACAACCTTTTGTCAACCTTTTGTAAGCGCTGAACAAGTTGATTTTTATGTTTGTTATTTTACCACTAAAAGCCGTGTGATTTCTTAGTGCTCATGTGATTTCTTAGTGCTAGTCACCAATAGAGTCAGGCATCACAGGTAATAAAAACATCCGCGTTGTTCCAAGAAAAACCTTAAAGAGTTTCTGTCAACCGCCAGTCATCCTAGTGGATACCAAGTGTGATGAAGCATTCCATTAGCTGGTTTGGGGAAACTTTTGAGGTTTTTTTCCCCTTGAATTTGGAGTGAAGCAAAAGCCGTTGTTTTAGATGCTTATTTCGAGTTTTCTTCCTATTATGTGCCTTCCAATATTACACTCGTTTTCTGTCACGCGCACGTAAACGTGTTTTTCGTTTCCGAGTCGCGACTGGTTTTTGGCGACGGAAGCCATTTCACAGTTACAGTGGCCGTTAGACCGCTAACGAATGCCGAGAGAGTGCCGAAAAGCACCAGGCGTTGAGAAAACAGAAAAGAGATACAGACGCATTAAACAACCAACAAAGCAAAGCTAAGGAACAATTTAAACTTATTAGCAATTTATTGAATTGCTGGCTTTGTGTTTGTCGGTATTTTCTCGATGACAGTAGCTAAGACCCACTTTTATGTTGTTTTGGTTGTGATCGATGTAAAGCTGTGACGGATACAGAATTGGAAAAATTCAAAAGTTATGATTGATGTTCACCAAAACACAGTTGTGACTCGTGAACGAAAGCCACAGGGTGCATGTGTGTCTGAAAACGAAAGTAAATAAAAACAGTAACAAAGATGTGGCTGACTGAGCCTCTTTAAGGAATAGCATCAAGGAACACGTATATCCCGGATGGAACAAAGTTCACTTAATTAGCCAATTATATGGCAGAGCTACCAATGAGGGCTTTTGTTACGATAGAAAAAAGGGTGTCGATCATGTCAAGTCCACCTTATTTAACATGGGGAATAATAATATCAAGAGTCGGGGACATACCTGATGAGCTCAGTAAGTATGGATATCAAGGTACTGTGCTTTTCGTTATTGCGTCTTCCAGACTACGAAATACAAAATTTGAGTTAACACATTCGCTGTAGAATAGGGATGTAAATAAAACCCCATAGTTTTATTCCATAGTACGGCTTTGTCTACAGTAGCGGATCTAGGGGGAGGGATTACGGGGGTCAAACCCCATTATGGGATGCAAAGGGAAAGTGTCATGTGCAAAGAAAATATTTCCTCCTTCGTGTATACCCTCACCCATCCCTAACGTAATTGATGCTCAGAAAATGAGAGAGCTCAAGTTCCTCGGAGAGCACAGGATATACAGCATCTCATTCTTGGGGATGGATGCCCTCAAACCACTCTAATTAGTGTGCAATTTATTGAAGATACAGGTCAACCCTTCTCTCAGAAAAGAGCTAGATCCTCCCCTGGCCTAGTTGTGGACTCACCCTTTGTTTACATTGGGCCACTTGGTGTGTGTTTGTAACGACTTACCCTTTGTTTACAATGCGCTTTTAGTGTGTGTTTGTAACGGCTTACCCTTTGTTTATAATGCGCTACTTGGTGTGTGTTTGTAACGACTGGCCCTTTGTTTACAATGCGCTTCTTGGTGCGTGTTTGTAACGACTTACCCTTTCTTTACAATGCGCTACTTGGTGTGTGTTTGTAACGACTGGCCCTTTGTTTACAATGCGCTACTCGGTGTGTATTTGTAACGACTTACCCTTTGTTTACAATGCGCTACTCGGTGTGTATTTGTAACGACTTACCCTTTGTTTACAAGGCGCTACTCGGTGTGTATTTGTAACGACTTACCCTTTGTTTACAAGGCGCTACTCGGTGTGTATTTGTAACGACTTACCCTTTGTTTACAATGCGCTTCTTAGTGTGTACCTGTAACGACTTACTCTTTGTTTACAATGCGCTACTTGGTGTGTATTTGTAACAACTTGACCTTTGTTTACAATGCTCTACTCGGTGTGTATTTGTAACGACTTACCCTTTGTTTACATTGGGCCACTTGGTGTGTGTTTGTAACGACTTGACTTTTGTTTACAATGCTCTACTCGGTGTGTATTTGTAACGACTTACCCTTTGTTTACATTGGGCTACTTGTAATGGGTATATAACGACTTACCCTTTGTTTACATTGGGCTACTTGTAATGGGTATGTAACGACTTACCCTTTGTTTACATTGGGCTACTTGTAATGGGTATGTAACGACTTACCCTTTGTTTACATTGGGCTACTTGTAATGGGTATATAACGACTTACCCTTTGTTTACATTGGGCTACTTGTAATGGGTATGTAACGACTTACCCTTTGTTTACATTGGGCTACTTGTAATGGGTATGTAACGACTGTTGCAACTGCTTTAGCGATAGCTCCGATAATGAAGAACTCCCACGCACTAAGCTTCTGATGGGTGAAAAAAAGAAATAAATGTGTGTTATGGAAAGAGCGGGCATGTTTTATTTTTTTCTTTCTTTCTTTCTTTTTTTTTTTTTTGCCAAGGGAACATGATTTTTGCTTTTGGTTCTCCTTTTGCCACAAGTTCTAATTAGATTGTCCGTCCAAGGATTCTCTGAATACCAGAGACGGCAAAGAGAGAACACTGCCAGAATACTGCTAGGCTGCATGGTCAGCCGTCAGCTTTCACTGCCACCGAGGGTTCCTAGGGTGGCTTCTACCTTAACACTAAACTTCACACAAAGCCTGGCCTTCTGGTAACTTACAGCTCTTCTAGAGCAGAGTCAAATAAGATCTGCAGCTATAAAAAAAAACAATAAAAAATTTAACTGCATGGCCTCTTTTACTGTGTCTTAATCACAAAATGTTGCTCTGTGTTTTACTCATACTTTTACTCTTTTACTCATAACCCTCATACTTTTTTTCCTGTTCGGTGGTAGAATCGTTTTATGGACTCGTAAACCATGAACTGTATGGCTGGGTTACCAGCGAGAAATATTGATGAACTTGTACCACTCCACAGACTTGGCAGTCCTTCTTCTTTGGCTATACGGCAAACACCATCTGGGGAGAAATTATCATCATCATCATCGTCATCATCATCGTCATCATCATCGTCATCATCATCGTCATCATCTCCACTGCCATCATCACCACTGCTATTATCACCCCCGCCACCACCGCCACCACCAACACCGCCACCACCAACACTGCCACAACCACCACCACCATCATCATTCACATCTTCACAATTACTACCACAATCATCATCATAATAAGAACCATCATTACCATAATCATCATCATCTCTGTCATCATTTATCAACAACATCATCACAAACACAGAATATATCTGCTATAACCATACACTAACCAATAATTCCATTGTATTTTGGTTGCCTTTGATTGTCCAATTCTGAGGTTTTGAACTTTGCTCCTTGTAGTTTCAACCTGGTATTGGCGACCCACAAGGGTGTGGTCAGTAGTACGTTGACAATACCTAGAAATCAACACAAACTGACAAGTCAAATTGGGTCCACATGACATAGAGGGATTCAGGTTCAAGGCTCAAGCCTTAGTTTAGATCATAGTTAATAAGTTAACTAAGTTCAGTGCCATAGCAGGCCACAAAATTGGGGAGGGAGTGCACAATACAGAAACATTAAGAAAATATTGGGGGCACAGCCACGCCCCTACTGGTCATTTCCTTAATATTTGTGAAAATATTTTAGGGGCCCAGGCGCCACAACCTCCGATCTATTTTACATTATTTGAGAAGTTTATTTAGTTCTCCAGGGCTGTAGCCAAGATTATCCAAGGATAGGAAGGACGAACGGATATAATATGAAAACAGATGTAAAATCTCCACAAGGCTGCTGTACAGGCCCGCAAATGATCCCCCCAAAAAACAACATAACAGACCCGCAAATCATCCTGTAACAATTTAATTAACGGAATTAACGGAATGGAATGCTGAATAAAGTGCTCAACTCTATGCGTGCTCGACTCTATAAGTGGATATTATTATACATTAATTTAAAAAATAAAAAAACATTAAAAAAACAAAGCAATATACCCTCTGTATAAATTGCATTTATGTGGGAAGACTAGAATTCTATCACAATAACCCATTATAATGATAAATTTATACAGGATTTAGCGTGTTTTTAGCGACCTGGATACGGGAATTCTAGAAAAACACATGCATAATTCAATCCAATAAGCTTACAACAAGAGAGTATTATGATGATAATCTCTTGCTTACAAGTAAACCTCTAAATTGCTTTTTTTTTTACTTCCTGGACCACATATATTTGATAAAAGCGCAGATATTAAACTTTACACAATTTTCTGTGTATTTTAAGATTATTGTTCCTAAAGAGTTTCTTATATGTGTTATTTGGGATAACTGGATTTTGATGTTGTGCAATGTATTGCTTTTTCTTATGTATTTCACTTGTTAAATTAAAATGTATAATTTATGACCAAATTCTTTTACAAAAAGAATTTTTTTTTATCTAGCATAGAGTCAAGCACTTAATTTCACGTTTCATTCCGTAAATTGTTACAGGATCATTTGCAGGCCTGCTATGTTTTTTTCGGGGGTCATTTGTGGGCCGGGATCATTTGCAGGCCTGCTATGTTTTTTTCGGGGGTCGTTTGTGGGCCGGGATCATTTGTGGGCCAGGGATCATTTGCAGGCGTGGGATCATTTGTGGGCCTTTACAGTGCATGTCCCTTGGGCAGAACCCTAGCTATCTGCCTGCTTTCCTTGCCCTCTTGAAAAGTTTTTTTCTTGGATTTCTTGGATTTTCTTGAGATTCTTTTTCTGTGAGTCTTCTTACAAAAGGAGCTTTAATTGACCCAGTAATAAAACTAAAAATCTACCCTCTTATGCAATGCTTTAAAAGGTGGATACAGAGGTGGGAGTAGTGGTGCTAGTTTGAGTAAATACACCTTTTTACTTAGGCACCATCTCTCCTGACCCAGTGATAAGTCATAAGTTTAATATATTATATCACCTGCAATATAACCAAACAACAAATCCTGTCTCTTGCTTGACACATGTTTGTTCTTCAAGAAGACGGCTTTAAGGCAGTTGAATGAGTAGAAAAACAGGAAGTTGGAGCAATAGAGGCTTGTTAATACTGGGATAAGGCCACGGTACAACGAGAGGCTACCAAAGCAACAAGAAACAAATAAAAAAGGGGATTTGTGTTGAGTTTAAGTCATGGATGGAAATACATAGACCCCCACATACATTTGTCGTCTGTCATTGAGGAGTCCCATGTTAAAAACCTTGTGGTTTGCCCAAGGGCTCCTAACCACAACTATTAGAAAATAAATTATACTTGTACTATATATAAAAACAAGGCAAATCAATGAATAAATGAATGCACAAGTGAATGAATAGATGTTAATATGCTTGAAGGGACAGTAGTTTTCATGTAGATTAGTCCCCCGGTTAAGAGGTGTACAAAGGATAACAAAAGTAACTTAGAAACCTGCACTGGGAGGACTATACCAGGGTTTTAACAAGTTTCAGAGTAGGTAGTGGAGATCGATAAGTAGGGGGTGGAAGTTAAATTTTATTAGTTTAAATCAAACTTGAATCAAAATTTTAAAAATTGTAGCCGGTGCTTGGTGAAAAATAGTTGGCAGGTCCGCTGGCAGACAGGGCCTAATGAAACTCAGGCTATAATAATACGTTTTGACACCCATGTATAAAGTAAACATGCAAAATCCAATTAACCTAACTTTAGCCGACCCTTTGCTGACCCTTTTATTGGGAAGTAATAATGAAATGACATGAATAGGTACAATAGGCAACATGCACTTAAGAAATCAAAAAATCACATGATTTCTGAGTGAAAGTCACCTATCCAAAGGAATAGGTACAATAGGCGACATGCACTTTAGAAACCAAAAAGTCACATGATTTCTGAGTGAAAGTCACCTATCCAAAGAAATAGGTACAATAGGCGACATGCACTTTAGAAATCAAAAAGTCACATGATTTCTGAGTGAAAGTCACCTATCCAAAGAAATAGGTACAATAGGCGACATGCACTTTAGAAATCAAAAAGTCACATGATTTCTGAGTGAAAGTCACCTATCCAAAGAAATAGGTACAATAGGCGACATGCACTTTAGAAATCAAAAAGTCACATGAATTCTGAGTGAAAGTCACCTATCCAACAGGCTCATTTCTAAACTCACATCCCCTCTTCATCAACAATTTCTTTCATCACCAAAAACGTCCCCTTGGCTTTTCTCTTGTCATCAACTAGAATGGAAAGAAAAGTAGTAAGCAAGAAAAGCTCTCTCATCGTGTGCGTCAGGATGTGTCACTTGGGAGAATTTCCTAGGGAAATAATAGATGGGATTTATCACCATGTCTTCATAGGGCACAACACATCTCCATGGTGACCAAGTTAGGAGATTAGCATGCGAGGATCACAGTTTTGATTGACATGAGGGATTTCGTCATGTTGTTATGTGCACTGGAACATTTCTTTAACAAGCTGATGGCTAGCAATTAAAATTCATGTTTATCATCCTTCTACACTTCCCTATCAAGGACAACTTGTGCATAAGCATCCCTATCAAGAAAACCACCATAGTGTGCATTGCACTGTGCATAAGCTTCCCTATCAAGAAAACCACCATAGTGTGCATTGCACTGTGCATAAGCATCCCTATCAAGAAAACCACCATAGTGTGCATTGCACTGTGCATAAGCTTCCCTATCAAGAAAACCACCATAGTGTGCATTGCACTGTGCATAAGCTTCCCTATCAAGAAAACCACCATAGTGTGTATTGCACTGTGCATAAGCTTCCCTATCAAGAAAACCACCATAGTGTGTATTGCACTGTGCATAAGCTTCCCTATCAAGGATGCCACAGTAGCATGCAGTGCGCTGTAAAATTTTAAATTGTCTTTATAATAAGTTGTACTTTTGTATCACCTTGTAACCTTGTTCTTGCTGTGTCCAGTGGGTAAAACACCGTCATCGCAGTAACACTACCCTGGAATATGCAAGAAAAGAAATTACTAGTGACTTCACATTATTTTCCTTAAAGTAAGAATAATACCTTTAATTTTTTTACCTTTAAATTTCCATGTAAATTTGCAGGAATTCATGTTTACGACAATTTTGCTGACTGACATATGAAATAGTGGTCCAGACCCTTACATTTCAGAATACCAAAGGTTTCATGCCCACTTGCGCCAGGCTCTTACAAATGACAACCATTACTTGATATAATGGGGATTGTTTGAGTCTGTGATGATCCTGATCTATGGTAGCTTGCACTATACAATAAAGTGCTGCTGTGATTTCAGATGAGCTGGAGACATTTTTCTGTCAAATGGTAGAGGGAACAGGGGGGGTGAATAGGGGTCTCAGAATCCGTGATCTGCTCATTTTTGGGGAAAAATTCGCAGATTTGCACAAAGTTTCGCTTTAATCTTAATCTGCAATGCATGATAAACGAAAACAATCGATAATAAGAAAATAAAAAATGTCATTTTTACTTGATTTTTACTAGGTCAAGAATACGCAAAATCTGCAGTCACCTCACGATTCAGAATCCAAAATTAAATTTTCAAAAGATTGGGGATCTGATATATTTTAAGAATACAATCCATTATATTTTTTCTTTAAATCGATAATTCGCTTGCCATTTTATGCAAGCCCCCTCTGTTGGGGTTTGAAAGTCACCTACATTTCCGAAGGTCACCTGTATTTCCATTTCCTAACTTGGGACATGGCTTGACAGATGGTTAAAAGAGATCGGCTCCCATAGCGCAGCCAAGAATAACTTTACGATTTTTACTAATTTATTTCACCCCTAAACTCGACTCAGAATATCTCTCCATACATTTACAGTAACGAAACGAAAAGAAAAGCTTGGGCTCCCTGTGATAAACTATGTGTAAAAACTATGGTATAAATAACATCTTGAGACTACAAGCAAATGCACATATACAGTCATACAGCATATAATCAAACCAGAACACCACGAAATGCATAATTCCAGCTGTTTTTACTTCAAAAACAACACCTACCACCCTAGTCCGAATCAAGAGAAAAATTGAATCGTAAACACGTGAAATGTTTCTACTTACCACAGCACCTGATAACGCATGGACGAAATTACTGTACGAAAACACTGCTTTGAGGGAAGGAGGGATCTCCAAATACGGCAACAGAGGCACCAAGTCATTAAAATTTACGGTTTTTGAGAAAATCGTCATTTTGTTTTCTGATTCTAAAAGCAGGAATTAAGTCTGTGCAATTATACTTGGTGTAAGAAATTATGTTTTCAAACTTACACATGTATAAATCAAAATAGAGATCATGAAGTACTAATCTTAGAAATAAAACTGCTGTATCCATAGCGTGTCGGATGGCCTGATTAATCACGTGATAATATACAACTTTTCTTGTTCCATTTATGTTACTTTTTCCTGAAATAAGATACGCGTTAATTACTGTAGTTGACCCATCAAAATTTACCTGTGAGGTATTTTTTGTAAGCTTCTCTCGTCATATCATATAACGAAATAGCTAGTAAAACAGCAAATACTTTTCTTCAAAAACTGAAAAGTCAGAATTTAAAGGGGAAAAACGTCGATGGTTAAATGTTTTTTCGCAGTTTGCCCATTTTTGTTCGTTCTCGATTCTTTGCCACTTCTATAAAGATATTGCTATTGTTATGAACTTGATTAAATTTTGATGTCATTAGAACTGCAAACGGTTTAAGAACATTACACGTCACAGTATTCCACAATTTTGAGCCATCTCCTATTTTCTTTTTTGTAACCACAACAAAGAAGGACATTACTATTATACACAACAACAACAAAAAACAATCTTCCTGAACACTCTTTTTTAAAAGAACGTCTAATTTTCAGTTGAGGCTGGGCCGTTCTTATTTTTGGGACAAACGATGTTCTTAAATTTTAGCGCATAAAGAATATAATACCCAATGAATAATTAAGAAGAGAATTAGACTAAATGATCAATAGCAGTAATAAGGTTGTTACTATGAAAACAATTTGATTCTGCTTTTTAGAACGCATCAGGACTATAAAGAAAAAAGCATGCTATATGCTAGCATGTTATAAAAATTTGGTGAAATCTCAGGCTGGACGTTCTTATAAAAAAAAGTTTCTTATAAAGAAAAGAGTGTACTACCCGTACTATACTAGCGTCGCAGTACAGGGAACGAATCTTTAATGAGCACTTCCGTTACGAACTTGGAATGCCAAGATTCCTTTACAAGACAGAAGTCAAACATTGCGTCACATCACGCCACTGATTTGACCATCTCTTGGCTATCGCGGAAATGGCAAGAGGTTAAGCGATAATCAACCAAGTCTATTCTCCCCTAGCTAGCGCCGTCTGCTGTCCCCTTAATCACCAACGACAACACTTCTTACAAGCATGACGGCATTTCATCGACTACTTGCTCTCAATGCCGCTGTGCTGTTTATTCTACCACTTGCTGGTAAGCCAATTTATCAGCACAAACACAGTCTAATCTATTAGATCTATGTAGCTCGCTTTTCCGCGCAGAGTAACCTAACCCCTTCGAGATTCGCATTCTCTTGACTTGGGCCGGTACTCCAAGGGTACTATTGTATTTTGTGCGATAGTCCGTATTTTGAGGTAGTGAGATACTCAGGCTGGTGGTTGTTTCATTTGTTATGCCATACAGATAATCAACCAGAGTGAAGTTAGTTCCTTATTCGCAGTTCCTTTTTCGTCTGTTTCCTTATTCGATCAGTTCCTTATTCAAATCCGGGGGGGTACTTACATGATACCTTTTAATTCGAGTTGAAACAGTATTTAGGCATAACAGTTTATTCAGAACAAGTCCAAGAGCATTTTCCGTCGGGTAAATTTGGATGCTTTAACGTGCTCGCTGCTAAGCGGAGCTGTGAACATGAGACTCTATCTGCTACAAAAGGTCAAATTACGCTATGCGTGCAATCGCTTTCACAAATGAATCTAGCAAAAGAGAGGAAATCTACCTCTCATCTGATAAATGTATTTATATCTTGGGCTTTCTTTCCAAACGCATTAATATATTTAGAGGAAAAATATTCACGCTTTACGTGACTACGTACGCGTGTAGAAGGAATTTGACCTTGCTAACAAAACCACAATTTGACAGATAGTGCTTGTTGTCAATTAACACCTTGGCTACTAGATATGGCTCTGACAAAACAAATAGATTAGTGCAGTGACACGAATAGGCAACTGCTCCTTATTCAAGTTAGTTTTCGCGAATAAGGAAATGGAATCTCCCAACGTCCGATTTCGTTTTACGACTTTATCCGAATAAGGAATAGACTATGAAGAGGGTTGTCAGTGTTTGCTCATCATTTCTCAATAAAGGAAAGGAAATATCATAACGCCCGATTTCGCTTTAACGACTCCTTTCGAAAGAGTTCTCGAAAAAGGAAATGGTATTTCATAACTCCCTATCTCGTTTTAACTACTTATCCGAATAAGGAATAGACTAAAAAGAGGGTTTTTTTATGTTTTCTAAACATTTCTCGAATAAATAAATGGAATCTCCCAACTTCCGATTTTGTTTTACGACTTATCCGAATAAGGAATAGACTAAAGAGAGGGTTCTTTAGTACTTTCTAAACATTTCTCGAAAAAGGAAATGGTATTTCATAACGCCTGATTACGTTTTAACTACTTATCCGAATAAGGAATAGACTAAAAAGAGGGTCGTTAGTGTTTTTTAAACATTTCTCGAAAAAGGAAATGGTATTTCATAATGCCTGATTTCGTTTTAACTACTTATCCGAATAAGGAATAGACTAAAAAGAGGGTCGTTAGTGTTTTTTAAACATTTCTCGAAAAAGGAAATGGTATTTCATAACGCCTGATTTCGTTTTACCTACTTATCCGAATAAGGAATAGACTAAAAAGAGGGTCGTTTGTGTTTTTTTAATGCGTTTGGAAAGAAAGCAGCGAGCACGTTAAAGCATCGAAATTTACCCGACGATAATGCTGTTGGACTTGTTCTGAATAAACTGTTATGCCTAAATACTGTTTCAACTCGAATTAAAAGGTATCATGTAAGTACCCCCCCGGATTTAAATAAGGAACTGAGCGAATAAGGAAACAGACGAAAAAGGAACTGCGAATAAGGAACTAACTTCACTCCGGTAGATAATCACCCGCCCCTTACCCGCGACTAATGGTAATGTTCAAATAGTTTGCAAGAGAACAGGTAAAAAGTATCCCGACAATGCGTTGGCTGTGACTAAAATCTGAAAATGTGCCTCGTAAAGAAATAGCACCTATGCCATCACACAAATAAACAAATCCGGACTGAAACTAGAACAGAGGCGCTGGCATCGCTTGGGTTTTCGGGGGTCATTCCCTTGAGTTTCCCGTTACAAGCAACCTTGAGATTCTATTGGCGTAGAGCTGACGGTCAACCGTCAGGGTCAGGAGCTCCGATGGAGTCACGGAGCATGTCACGAAACGACTAAACAGGGATTTGTTAGCAAGAGTTGATAAATCTAAATCAAATTGAGCAAAATGTCGATGGTTGATTTTAAATGAATCTATAATAGAAAACTCTCGATTTTCAACTCCTGGAGCTGGAGGAATCAGCGACTTTCCATAGAGCCCGAGACTTCCATGGCACAGGACATCAGTCAGTCGGTCTAGTATATAATGTTCTGTCTCGTCTTTGCGCCTACATATATCGTATTCAATTTGTACACTACATACAAGTATAACTCCCAAGACTAGGCAAGTGGCTAAGGGTTAAAGCAGGGCGCGCATCAACCCCCCGCCACCACCCACCCTCACACACATTATTCTCTTCGTCCGCCTATCTTTTTCTTGACTTTGTCAACGAATAAAATGCGGTGCGATAATATAGATCTGTGACCCCTTCCCCCATCCTCCCCCTCCCCTCAGGAAATAAAACACTACTGATATACTATAACAGTTGATGTAATCAAGTGGTTTTCATCTCTTCTGACGCAGTGAGTATGCAGTGGCCTGCCGGCAAGTACGGCCTGCCAAAGGCTTTGTCCGGGTGTCCGGCTACGACCGGCTTAACGTGGCAGACAGGGTGGCGTTACCAGGATACGGAAGACTTCTACGGCAAGAACGCGCACTCCGCGAGCTTTCACCTAGACGCGTCCGTCAGCGCAAGTAACCTAAAACGGCACTTCTGTATGAAAACGGACACGAAGAACGATAACGCAAGGCCAAGCTGGCCCAAAGGTGAGTAGTAACGCAACACCGCGTGATAAGTAACGTAATACTACGTTATGAAATAATGCGCAGTACTGCGTGACGATAGGCAAAGCTAAGGCTTGGATCCTTAGCTAAAACAGTTGAAATTTTGAAAGTTGCCTTAAAGTGGGTTAACATTGCCTTAAATGCACCATTTTTGGTCAAAACATCAAACTTGGCAATGTTAGCTGATTGGTAATATTTTATTTTGAGTGATGACGTCATCCAGCCGATCACGTGATACGCTATGAAAAAGAAAACATCGCTTGTTTTTATGTTACTTTGAAACACGTCTGCACACTGATGTCTTAACCGGCAAGAAAAGTTTAGCCCACCGGTCACAAATCAACATTATTATTCGCAGCAGGTCACGTGACTTAAAAAATATTTAATATCTTGTTAACGGCAAGAAAATTCCGGATGCTAAAACGCTATCATATGACAAACATAAAGTCAACACTTATTTAGTAAACACCTTTGTCCAAGCTGTTTTCCCCACCGGCGGAAAAGCTAAAAACTATTTTGTCACGTGATCTATTATGCGACGTCATCACCAGCAAGAAAACATTACGAAAATGTTAAGGCCGTCAACTTTAATCTTCTTGCCAAAAAGAATGAATTTAAGGCGATGTTAACAAAGTTTAAGGCAAAAAGTTATATTGGATGCTAAGAGAAAACTACCCAGGCCTTATTATCCCATTGACTCCTGGCTATTTTTGAGCTGAATTTACAAAAAACAGACTGAAAACAGATACCTCCCCCCCTATTCTGAGTTAAATACAGCCCGTCAAAGTCAAACACAGCTGCACCCAGTCAGCGGTATCCAAGCTTTCCAACAGTGCTTTGCGGTCCCCACTTTTAATCTCTCGTCGTTGTGCTGAAGCGAGCACAAGTTGATGGTTGCTTGTATTTTTCATCAAAAATACAGCTATGAGCATATTAGGAGAGTGTCCCAGGACATCATGAAGTCTTTTGGGGCATAATTGAGTGCTTTGCTTATGGATATTTGCAAGCAAAGGTGGATTCATGATGATTTTTTCTTGTTTGGCTTTGCCTGGATGAGAAAATAATTTTCTAATGAATCACCACAGCTCTCCTAAATGCTGTCTTTTCTGAAACCAAATTGATTCCAAAATTGTTTACACTGCTATTCTGGGTCTGTATGACCTGGAATTGATTTGTTTGGCTTCGGGGTGAAAAGACTTATAAAAAAACCATCTGACTTTGGGGAGAGGAGTGTTGACTGGCCCTCCCCTCGTGCATTTTTCCCTGGATCTCCCAGAATGCTTTTAAATCCGTAAAGGCATCTTCGTGGTTTTACAAGCCTTCAAGGAGTGGACATTGTGTTTTGAGGCCATGGAAATGAACCTGGAGGATCAGAATAAAGGTATCTATTTGTGTCTTGAGCTGTGTTTGCTGATCTCTCTCCATTGTGTTGTATTTTGAGCGTTTTATTGAGAGGGGTGATTCTGCTTTTCTTTCCTTGTTCGATTTGAAATTTGTCAAAGAACCTGTGCTATTATTTGGCTTAAGAGTAGTTGCCAACACCTTGGTTGGATGCATATCTTCAATACCATTTATCCCTTAGACTGATGCCTGAGTATCTTCATCTTGTTGTGTTTAGTTTGCATTTATGAATTTTTTGGGTTGTGGGTACTTCCCAAAGCCGGTACAGGCCGGTTGAGAGGTCAATGTGTTATACTTGAACTCAAAGTTGAGATGCAAATGAAATTTATATCTGATGAGTAACGCAACATAAATTTTGTATCCTATCGGTTAGTTTTTTTGTTGTTATCAATTGCTTTCGTTCTCCGTAATCCAACTGTTGTTGCAGTAAGCTGAATAAACTATTATCATAATTACAAACAACCCTAACAACTACCTGCGCTATATACCTTGTGACGCAACTGATGTCTAACGTTACCCTGGCACTCAGTCACGCATTTGATATCTAACGTTACTATCGAATGATCAAACGTTATCCTGGCAATGTTGTCACGCAACTGATGTCTAACCTTACCCTTGTAATAAATTCACGTGACTGATATGTAACGTTATTATCGCAATGTTGTCACGCAACTAATATCTTACGTTACTCTTGACACGTGTCACGCCAAAATCATCGCCATAATTCTATCAGGTCAATACTGCATTTACAAGAAGGGGAGTTGTCCGAGTGGCTTCAGCTCTGGTTGGATCAGATGGGATGACGAAGATGTAAGGAACAGTAACAATTACCAAGGCACGCTCCCTGATGGAACATACGACAGAAACACCCTCATCTATTTTTGCTGTCGTAGCGACGGGAGCAAGACGATTCCCATACCACTCCCCACGGAAACGCCTTTCTTTCTATTGGCTCAAGGCTCTGCAAGCTGTCAACAGGTAAGCAAAGCGTGACATTCTCTTTGCGTTACTGTGTAATGCGTAACATCAGCGACCGTTGAGGGTAACTATTAAATTAAATTTTGAGTATTTTTAGCGCAAATTGACTTGGTGAGATTATCAAATGCGCTTCAGTGACTGAGTTCTCAGTGTGTTCGTACAAGCTGCTTCACACAGCTTAAACATCATGTGTGTGCCTTACTGCACACCCAGCGGTCCTTTCACGTCCCGCAATACTTAATGAAGAGAAAACGTCATAAGGAAGGGGTGTACGTATGGTTAAAACTTACTGAGACTATTGTCATTTTTCAGGTACAGTACGCTGTAGCGGTTACGGAATGGTTACGTTTCGATACGGAAGATGTAAATAACGGGGACGGATATGGCGGTAGCTACCCTTATGGCGCCGGCATTAACGACCACACAATGCACTACTGCTACTACAAAAGTAAGCCGGGTTCTTACTATAAAACTAAGGCCAGTTCACACTATACAAGTAATACCTTGTTCACACTAAAACTGCCTGGTTTCCACTATCCAAGAAATACCTGGTTCACACAATACATTTAATGCCTTGTCCACACTACAAAAGTTGTCTGATTCACACTACACAAGAATAAGGAAGTAAGACTGGTTCACATTTTAAAAGTGAGTTCTTGTTTACACGACTAGTAATGTTATAAGACCGGTGCACACTTTACGAGAAAGACTGTTTCACACTAAAACAAGGTGAGTTCATGTTTACACTATACAGGTAAGGCTGGCTCACACCTCTATTATGGCCTTATTTACGAAATGCATGCTGATATATAGCATGCTTTTCTTGTTCTTCCAGGCTGCGCCTACATAATTAACGGCTCTAGCAACGGCACCCTCGCTTCACCAAATTTCCCCAAGCCTTACCCCAACGGGCAGATTTGTTCTTGGTCAATCACCATAGCAACCGGATCCAAGATATCTTTGAACTTCACTACATTCCTGCTCCAAAGCGGGAGTGACGTAGATAGTGTCCAGGTATTTGATGGAAGTGACGTTAAAGCTCCTTCACTTGGCGTGTTCTCAGGAGTGCATAGTCCACCATCACAGGGATTGCTATCATCTGGAAATCAAATATTTGTTTTGTTTAAATCTGATTCGTCCAACAGCGACAAAGGATTTGAAGCTTGGTTCAAAGTCTGGGTACCACCGACTAGAGGTAGGTGCGGAACCTGGGGTAGAATTTCCTAGATTAGGGAAGGGGAGAACATACTTTTTGTGCGCCATTTTGACTTTATGGTCAAATACTCTTAAAGTGCCCTAGTCAGTCACCCACTTGTTATTATTTTCATTTAATATTGGAAGCTATATAATGTGCTAAACTATCAAAATAACTATCTAAAAACAAAGTTTAGTACTTTGAAAATATTGCATTGGATACCCCAAATCAGCCGATGGAAATTGATAATACTTCGCTTTTGGTACTTTGATAAGATGACAAAATGGCGGCTGACAGAGACTGTTTGAGCCCGAAAGCTACAAACACGCTTAAAAGTTGGTAAACTATAAAAAGAACGAGCTCTCGCGTTGAGCAGAGTCAGATTCCATTGGGCTGTATTTAGAGAATTCGGAGATTCGAAGTTAAATAACCTGACCCTTTTTAATTTAAAATACTTTGCCACGCGACAGTCAAGCACCTAAACTTAATCCGTTCAGCGACATGAATACCAATGTCTTCAAATCCTTCAGTTTACAGAATCCGCCGGACTTGCACGAGAGATCACGTGACTTTTAAGTGGGAAAATAACGTTTAAACGCCAAAAAATATTTTAAGAAAGTAAGCCCTTTCTGACTGATTCATAAGCGCTAAGTGGATTTTTATCGTTGTTATTTTGCCGCCAAAAGCGGCGCGCGCGCAAAGTAAGTGGATTTTTATCGTTGTTATTTTGCCGCCAAAAGCGGTGCGCGCGCAAAGTAAGTGGATTTTTATCGTTGTTATTTTGCCGCCAAAAGCGGTGCGCGCGCAAATTTGTCACCCAAAATGTCTCGTGATTTCTAATTGCAGGCCCCCTATTCTTGTCTTCTAGTAACGCATTTCTATTCGTTGATAAATCAGCAACATTAGCGGTACATCAGTAATTACAAACAGTAAAGAAAACAGCAATATACAACATTTGAGACAAAATGAAGGCAACGGTCAGGAGGAGGCGGGTACGTTACGACAACAATAAGAAACACAGGAACAACAACAACAACAACAACAATAGTCTCAGCATACGACATCAACAACAACAAAAACAACAAATAGAAAACCAGGAACGAAAAACAAAGCCGGCTTTACAAAGGCGACGACAGCACATCACAATGTGCCGGTAACAATAACACGGTACTAAAATATAAGCATGAGTAGCGGCTACAACAACTGCAGCAACAAATAACATATTGCAGTACATAACTAGTAAGGGACGGACCATTAGAAAAGTGAAGGGGGGAGGAGGTTTCATTCGTGCATGTTTTTTTTTTTTTCTAGTCTCCAAGACGTGCGTTTTTTATCGTTGTATCCATTTTTTCTGTCTGGTTTGGGCTATATGCATTTTTTTCCAGACTTTTTATCGTGTGCCCATCCCCCTTCACTTTTCTAATGGTCCATCCCTAATGTCATTTGGTTGCTTTGATAGCCCCGACAAGTTCTACCGTGACATCGAAACCGACGTCCCTGAGCACTAGGAAGGATGACGTTACCAGTACCGTCACCACAAACGTGACAACTGTCACGCCACCAAACGCGACGCGATCCACCCGACCGTACACTGAAGTAACGCAGCCAAATGTCAGTACGACAAAGGGAGTAACGCAATCCACCAGTACCGGGACAGAAATCACGCAATCGACAATTGAAATCACTAAAAAAACAACAGAGGTTGTGACGAGCATCACCCCTACTGGAAGTGAAGAGGTGATTAACGGAAGTGCGCTTGCTTACCGGAAGTCTTCTTCCCGGGGAGTGAACACAGTAACCATCATTGTCCCAACTATCTTCATTGTCATCATCATCATCGTGCTGGTACTGTTCTTTGTTTATCGGCGAAGGTGAATACATATTTCTTATTGACTCATTATTGACTTATTGACTCTTATTTCTTAATTGCATGGAAACATATTGACCCATATTGAATTTTATAATCGTTTTTTAGCCCAAGAGCGAATCCATACTCGATGAAATTACTCGAAGGCAATTCACCGTTTATTAAAAGACCTAAATTGCGTCGACTCATCTCCAACCACTTTGGATGGGATTTAAAGAGATTTAAAACAACTCTCAGGGTATAACTACGTTATTTACTCGCTGTGAACAAGTTTACCGGCCATCGATAGTTCACTCTGTCGCCCTTTTTTGATAAAATCAGTAGACTTCATATATTTTCATAGTCTCTTGATTCATTACCCTGTGAACCAGTCTGTCTTGTCGCGTCTGTAGTCCGTAATAACAATATACGCAGTAGGCTCTCGTGGGGTCAGGTTTCCCTCTAGGTTAGCATTCCTCGCTCGTTGTGACGCCTGCTTAAAAACGCCTGCGAGGGAGGCTTAGGTCGGGTAGACGCTCGGAGATATGGAGAAACGCTTTTTTGCGCCTACGGCACTCAAGCATTGTCGCGCCTTATTTTGGGAATTTCGCCAATGGAGAGACGGCTAGCAGTCTACTGATTCATCCAAATAAATAATTAATATCGTTTGCTTTACCATTTGCAGACGAAAGAACAACAACAAGACCGACAAAAAGCACTTAGTCTTTTTTAACGGGTGAGTCTCAACTACCCATAATGCATTGAAATGAAAAAATTGCGACATGATATGGCGTACTCAAGCGTGTTCTTGGAGGGGGCGGGGGAGGATCGTCAACCGCCACTTTTCCTATGACTGCGCATCCCCTCAGCAAATACTGGTTATGCGCTTTGTAGCTAAGCTAAGGGACCGACCGACAATACGGAACATGATGTATCTGGACGATAAATGGCACCCAAAAAAAGACGATTTTTGCTTTAATTGGTAACGCCCCCCCCCCCCCCACCCCGCTAGATTTCGGGTACGGCCGCCTGATGAAGAAGAGTGTCTATAGTAACAAGATAGTGATGAATAACCCAGACAGTAACAGTTATTTTAGCCCGAGATTTTTCTTTTCTTATAGAGACCCGAGTGCATCTAACGTGGATATCTCCATTGACAATCCTCTTTATGACGTGTAAGTAATAAATACCCGGTTTCACGCGAGCGCACAAGCAACTATATTTTTCTGCTATTCACTGTGTACTGACATCTGGTGTACTGACATCTGTTGCTAAGGAAAATTGAATCTAGCATAAAAGCCTTTTAGAAAGTCTTTAGGGTCTGATAATTGCCAAGTTGACCACCACAGGTGTGCTGACTATTATGTGACGTTACCCCGTGACGTCATAATGTGACGTCATAGATACAGATAAAAGCAAATATTTCAAGTAAAATTGCTCGAAAACAAATACTGAATACGTTTTATGAATCTTGAGGGATGGGTGCATTAAGCCAAGCATGCGTTTTAGAAATGATTGAGTAATTGTTTTGTAAAGGTCCTGAAATTCAGATTATTTGATATAATTTTGGTTTCTGTTAGATTAACGCTAAATCCATGCTTGGCTATATGAAGGAGCATTTAATAAAAAGGAATACAGAAAAAATGTTGCGTTTTGAAGTAACTTGGCGACAAAAAAGCTTTTTTTTTTAGAAAACTCAGAACCGGAAGTGAAACAAAGCCCGCGCGTGCTCATTCGGCCTGCTCAGACACACTGATATCTCACATGATGAAATTTAAATGAAGTTTAAAAACAAAATCCAATAGTGTTCCGTGGTATTTACACTTCAAAGGAACGATATCCGTCATGTCATGATAAAAAATTGAAAAAGTATTTTAAAATTCTGATACAGCGCGCGCTACTTTGAAATAAAATTTTCAGTGCGTGCGCAAGCGTTCGGTGTTTTCAGCGCGTGCAGGTAGTGAAAATTGAAAACTTTGGCTTCAAAAAGGTTGGCTTCACTAAATCTTCGCTGAACCTTCGTTTTTACAAAATATTGGAAATATCCTCACCCGAAAAGGATGAGATCAACTTAAAGTAAATTTTTGGGAACTTGAAACGCATATTTTTATTTCTTTTACTTCAGTAAAGCTTGAAATTACGAATTCTGTGTTATGTATACGCGCGCTCAACGCCACCAGCGTAGCAACGTCGTTACTGAGCAACACTAATGTCAGTACACCCTTAAGTTCACTATAACGCTTACTCTTGCGCGAGTACGTGATGTAGGGGTTGGGGGGGGGGGGGGGGGGCTCTGCGTGCCTCTCCTCCCGATAAGTGAGCTACGATAAGTGAGGTACGATAAGTGAGGTACGATAAGAAAGGTACGATTTCGCCGAGTTTATATTTTGGATTAAGAAATTCAAAAGAAAAAAACGACAACAACGTTGATTTGGTTTCTTAGAACAATATTCCGGCATATATATTTCTTTAAATTTCTCATTTATATCTAACTGTCGACATAGACCACATAGTCCGACGCACACCAGCAGACAGAGGCTGCCCGGTCGTTTACCTCCTTCCCCTCTCTTTAAATGTACGACAATAAACCGAAAGGTTCCTATGCTTTGCCAGTTTAAAAGCGTTCTTCCTACTGAGGGGTGGGAATAATGCTTGCTTGATTTATTTATCTATATTTAATTCTGCACAGGGGAGGAACTGCAAAAGCTGAGACAAAAACAGCAACAACCCCCCCACAGGAAAGGTAATTTAGTGAGACTGGCACGTGACAGATAGACACGTGACACAGATTTTAAAAAAACATGGTACCCGGCATCTAAAGCCACGATCATGAGAGTCCCAGCTCTTATTCTTGGTTTGCATGTGAAGTCACGCTCATTAGCATAACCACCCGGCGGCCATGTTGGAGATCTAAACACATATTGGATTTTTGTTAGACCTCCATCCACAGGAAAACCGGTCAAATTAGCTAATTTGCATACGATAAGGTCACGTGTTTGCAAACCAAGAATGGCTGTTGGATCGTGCAATATCACAAACGCTCAGCCCTCACCGACTCTCATTCACTATGGACATCTTTGACAACAATGGTTAATGAGCATTCCAAACATTCAGTCAGTTGATTGGAGTTATTTCGGACAGCAGTTCACAAAAGTGAAAATTAGAGGTAATTTCCAGGCGCGTACCCAGGATTGGCTGAGGGGGAGGGGGGGGGGGGGGGGGTGCGAGGTCGTTGGTATCATAAGGAAAAAGCATAGTACTTTAAGATTCCTTAAAAAGAAATGACCTACTCCCCCTCTGAACGCGCCTGATTTTCGATTCGGAGATGAATTGTATACTCTAATTATTCATTTCTCAAATGCGTGAGCAGGATTTTCATCTCCGTTTGATCGAGCCTGAACTAACAATTGCGATATTTTATTCGCAGTGATCCTAACCATGGCAACCCATTCTCAGAATGTGATAACCCGCTGTACGATTCTAGCTATGGACCCCCTGTGGAGAACTCATTCCCTAATAAGGGTATGTCACCAACAATGCACCTTGAAATGAATGATGACGTCATGGCATACCAGAATGAGCTGTATAAGACGCGCATGCCCTGTGGTAGCCAATCAAATGAAAGGTAAGATAATCTGCATTTAAAGGGATGCGTCAAGTGAGTTTTCTGTGGGCCACGGTTTACCCAACAATCCAGTATATTGGAGGAGAGTTGGAAGAAAACCTGAAAAGTCACACTTTAATATTTTGTAGTTAATATAGTATAATTATATTTTATATATTCCCAAGGGAAAACCAAACTCGATGACCCAAAGTGCAACTGATGAAATATCCCTGTGATGCTAAAATAATAGGTTTATACTTGCAAAAAAGGATGCTTTATTTTACGCACGCAAATCATAATTCTTTAAAAAAGGATGTTTGACAAAGTATTCCTGCATTATATTTGTATTTTAAAAGCACTGATAATCTCGGCAAAAGTATACAATCCTCTTAACAGTGGCCTTTTTATTTTACCAGCAATGCTTGAGGGATGAGAAGGTTGTGTCGCTCCAAGAAGCCGTAAAACAATGGCAACAGGATGACCTTTCACAGCATCAGTCTCCATTCTGCCTGCATTTTACATTGTACTTTATAAACAAGCTGTATAAATTTCATTATTTATTCTATTATAAATGATTGTCAAAAATATGCAAGCACTACTTTCAGCCTTTGTTACTTGTGTGGTTTTAAATGAGTTGTAAAGCCCGGCGCACACGGTGAGGAAAATTCCACGCGACGCGTGCTCATTGCTCACTTTGCTTTTAGGGGTTATGGCAAGTGTGGAATGATAAAAGAAAGCAAATAATGAATAAAACAGTATTTTCAATCACGCCAATCGATATTATTTAATAGTTACCCGTGAAAATAGTTGTATAATGTCGCCGTAGGTAAATTTATGATTTTAACTGGTTACAAAACACCTAACAGAGGCGTAGCCAGGGGGGGGACCAAGGGGGCCACTATACAATAAATGTATAAGACATTATCTAAAACACAGGAGAAATTGCGTTGAAAGAGCCTTTTGGGCCCCCTCCTGTTAAAAATCCTGGCTACGCCGCTGCCTAAGCAAACATCGTTTAAACATCTAAAAATTTCTACAATTTTTTTCGTGGTGATTTTTTTTGTGTGATTTGTGCATGCTCACTGCATGCAATTATTTTGGTGTGCGGAAGGTCGTAGTTGTTAACGAATGTATTCGACAATATCCTCCATTCGGCGTAAAAGACTTGTGTTGCCGTATTTCTTTAGACACCTCGACACACCTGGATGTGCAGACATGTTATTCCGGCACTCATCACAGGTAATGAGGACATGACGAGCACGATCATAACCATCGAGTCTATTGGAATAATAACATCTCCCTCCAACCGATCCATGTTTCTCAAATTCTTTTTGATCAAGTCGATACATACCCATCATGTCGATAATCCGAGGTAGGACGTAACGGACCCAATCCTCCAGTTTCTCCATTCTCTTTACCAACGGATTCGCTATTATCATTATCTCCTTAGCTTTAGGCAAATTCTTTATGTCTGTCAAACTCATCTCGTTGAATGCTTTGGAAACCTGGCTTTCTATTTCTTCGTGACGCTCAGAGTGATACGTAAGAAGGAGATGTATAATCAAGCTGATGTTATCTACACCCATCTCTAATCCTTTCAGGTAATCGAAGCAGGAGTTAGTGACAGCTTTAATCTGGTATTCCGCGGCCAAAGCGCTGAGATGTTCGACGTTGTCCACTTAAATAAGAACACACGAAAAAATGAAATGGCCTAACAGAAAAAAAAACTTAATGGTGACGTTCTTTATTATAAGCAGGTGTGGAAAAAGCCCAATGAAACTCTAAAATGCGAAGACGAAAACTTACTCGTAATTGAGCTGTTATTTGAAGTGGGATAAATGTGATTCATCAGATCAAGGACCTGATTGAACTTCTTTCCTGGCAGTTGGATCGGTTTGCTGTCCTTTACGTGCTCAAACATCGCCTTGAAAACTGGAGACGCCATTTTGAGTATGAACTTATGGACGTGAAACTCCTGCTCTTCAACCACAAGTATGACGTCACTTTCATCCCAAGGCTCAGAGAATGGGTGCTGAACCTTTAGCTTTACGTCATCTGAATGAAGGAGAGTGAGGATATTAGCAAAAACAACAAAAACACTAACAACCAAAACAACAACAACAAAGTCAAAGGAAATGCTGCTGAGACTTCTGGTCCTTCTTATTATCTGAGAGGGGAATAATGCTAGTCACAGCGATAGCAACATCTCAAATATCGAGTAACAATACATAACATAGTTGCAAAGCCCTAGGGGTGATGTATGGCCCTGAATGACTAAGGCATTAAAATACTCTAACCAGCCCCCTCTCCCGTCCCTAACGGCTTGCAGCTAGGGAAAGGTCCACGGACGTTTGTTACAACGTTCAACGTGCAACGTCCCATTCTGCTGACTGACATCATGGGATAGAATATTTTTCTATGTACTGATGCCCCCCTCCCTCTTTTGAGAAATTCTGGATCTGTCCTGATATCCAAGTATTTCTAATGTGGAATTGTTAACGTTAGGGAGTGTTCATTAAATACACCGAGGGGGGGAGGGAAGATATTGTGGGATGGGGGGGGGGGGGCTGTTCTTTTCAGCTTTAATATTCTACTGATATGATCTAGTTTTTAGCACAAATATAGATTAAATATTAAGCCAAATGATCAATGTATGCATTTTTAAAATACTTTTTGTCTTTATAAACCTGTTAACCGTAATATATATACTTTCAGCTTTCACTATATAACAGTTGGATCTACCTATACAGTTGATGATCAGTAAACAGGAACAAATGGATATAAACTTTTAAACAGCATGCAAATCAACAAAACGATTATACTTGCAGTGTTTTATACTATGGACATTATCCCTTTTTATACAGAAACATATTGTCTTAACAAAAGCAAATACAAACGTATGCTCCTTCTCAGGCGTCCTAAGGGGCGGACCATGTGACTTTTGAGGGGCAAAAAAATCCCTGCAACCCAGCCCTGTACCATTTACACGATTTTACATGCAAAAAATTAAGACGCTACCCGATGGGAGCGTTGCGTGACCAACACAAAGAACGGCTGTGCGGCTGTGTATATAAAGGCCAAAACCGAAAGTTCGTGAAAAATAGATGTCAGACTATGATATAATGATGAACTTAACTGGCTCATCAACTTCGCAGTATTCATTTAAAGACTTTTTTGTTTATTGAGGCCAATAAGGGGGCGGGGCTCTGAAAATTTTGGGGTTCTCAAAAGGGAGGCACCGAAAGAATGTGAACAATGAAAGAGGGCTCTGAAATTTTAAGGTGTTTGAGTAAAAATCTTTCCTCACCCCCCCCCCCCCCCCCCCCCTCAGTGTATTTAATGAACACTTCCTTAGTGTTTTAAACAAGCTCAAGTGCAAAACCTCATAAAAAGCTAATTAATCATCGTCCTTGCATAAATAACCAGGTGGAGGCTTTTAAGCATTAGATATCCTCACCCATATATTAGTGCCCGTACTTGCATGTCTGGTTCAGTATGAGCTTTCAAAGGTCGATCAAATGGTCCAACATTCCCGTGATATTTTCCATCTATCCTTTGTCCTTTGTGAACTACCTTCCCCCTCCTACTAGCCATGGGCCTTGTCTGGCCAGATAGGAATTAACCCATTGACTCCTGGCTATTTTTGAGCTGAATTTACAAAAAACAAACTTAAAACAGAAACCCCCCTATTCTGAGTTTTATACAGCCCGTCAAAGTCAAACACAGCTGCACCTAGTCAGCGGTATCCAAGCTTTTCAACAGTGCTTTGCGGTCCCCACTTTTAATCCCTCGTCGTTGTGCTGAAGCGAGCACAAGTTGATGGTTGCTTGTATTTTTCATCAAAAATACAGCTATGAGCATATTAAGAGAGTGTCTCAGGACATCATGAAGTCTATTGGGGCATAATTGAGTGCTTTGCTTATGGATATTTGCAAGCAAAGGTGGATTCATGATTTTTTCTTGTTTGTGTAGTGTTTGTCGGTATAGGATTGCCGAGAAACAAGACGATTCTTCTAAGAACTCTGAATTTTTAATAGACCGAAGCCATATTGAACCGAACACAAGTGCTGGGTAGCCAAGCAATACTTATAATGAAATAACACAGGGAGCCCAATACTACAGTTTGGCTTTGTCTGGATAAGTAAATAATTTTCTGATGAATCACCACAGCTCTCCTAAATATTCTGGGTCTGTATGACCTGGAATTAATTTGTTTGGCTTCGGGGTGAAAAGACTTATAAAAAACCATCTGACTTTGGGGAGAGGTGTTGACTGGCCCTCCCCTCGTGAATTTTTCCCTGGATCTCCCAGAATGCTTTGCAATCCGTAAAGGCATCTAAGTGGTTTTACAAGCTTTCAAGGAGTGGACATTGTGTTTTGAGGCCATGGAAATGAACCTGGAGGATCAGAATAAAGGTATCTATTTGTGTCTTGAGCTGTGTTTGCTGATCTCTCTCCCTTGTGTGGTATTTTGAGCGTTGAGAGGGGTGATTCTGCTTTTCTTTCCTTCTTCGATTTGAAATTTTTCAAAGAACCTGTGCTATTATTTGGCTTAAGAGTAGTTGCCAAAACCTTAATTGGTTGGATGCATATCTTCAAGACCATTTATCCCTTAGACTGATGCCTGAGTATCTTCATCTTGTTGTGTTTATTTTGCATTTACGAATTTTTTGGGTTGTTGGTACTTCTCAAAGCCGGTACAGGCCGGTTGAGGGGTCAATGTGTTAAAGAACATCTTAGATTGCATACCAATGCCCCTGTAGCAATACAGATCAGGACATATATCATGGAAAATACAGATCTTACCAGAGCCTTGTCCAGTAGTGTTCACACTGCTATCTGCCATTCTCTACAATTTGCTGACGATATCAAGTATCTGTGGATCCAGAAAGCATGGTAAGGGAGTAAGGGGGTGAAGACACCCAAAGCCCCCTTGGACACAAAGTTGTACACAACTTCTAATTCTAGTTTCTCATAGATGCAGTGTTTCCATTCAGCTACACTGATCTAGTACTTACTTGAAGGCCTATTTTGGCTATACCATTGGGCAAGGAAGACCAGTATGTCCCCTCAAATATTGAAGAAAAACCGAGGTGTGAAGTCCCATTGTGGACTCTTTGTGTAGGGGTATTCTGGAGTTACTCAGTTTAGTCCCTAGGCCCATACCCGGGGGGTGCGAATACCCCTTCCACAACGGCCGAAAGTCCACTTTCGGTTTTCAATAGACATGCTATTTGTAGACAAAACTATAAAGCATAAGCTAGATCACTCTGCGTATGTCATTAATTCATAGGTCAGACTTTATTTGTAGCCAAATCCGACAATAAACTTCCCGTGGAGATACTGCAAAGGCATTAAAAAATTCCTTTTTGTTCTTTCGGGGGTTGTTAGATTTTTATCAGAAAACTCCCTCCCCCCCCCCCACTCCCTTAGAAAAATTAGATACACTTTTTCGGATTTCGCACCCCCCAAGAAAAATCCTGGGTACAGGCATGGTCCCAAACCCACAATGTTGTTGGTATCTTGCTAGCAGAGTTTTTTCCTGTTTGTTGTTCACTTATCCGTGTCGCGTTTTTGTTTGTTGTGAAAGAACAGAGACGCGACACGGATACAGTACCGCTCACGAACATAGGGACACTGTTCGCGAAACTTTCGCGAACAACGTTCGCGAAATTCGCGAACATATAGACTGTTCGCGAACACGCTGTTCGCGAACAGATGCAAAATAAACGGTTTGACGAACGGTAACGTGTGATCCAGGGCTTAATAACAGCTGGAACAGCGAAAAGCCATTTATTTGACAAAGACTTGTATTAGACATAATATAAGTTTTGGAATGAATGCCGATCGCTTGATATTCCTTGAAGATTTTCGAATGTGTGTTAACTGCTAGCGAATACTTTTAAACAGCGGGAAGCCATTTATTTGACAAAGCAAAGACTTGTACTAAACACGGGAGAATTAGTTTGAGGAGGGAATGCCGATCGCTTGATATTCTTCGAAGATTGTCGAATGTGTGTTAACTGCTAGCGAATACTTTGAAAAGCGTGAAGCCATTTATTTGACAAAGCAAAGACTTGTACTAAACACGGGAGAATTAGTTTGAGGAGGGAATGCCGATCGCTTGATTTTCTTCGAAGATTTTCGAAATGTGTCCGAAAACTGCTAGCGTAGACTTAATAACAGCGGGAAGCCATTATTTGACAAAGACATGCAATAAACACAGGAGAATTAGTTTGAGGAAGGAACGCCGATCGATCGCTTGATATTATTCGAAGATTTTCGAAATGTTTGAAAACTGCTAGCGAAGACTTAATAACAGCGGGAAGCCATTTATTTGACAAAGACATGTAATAAACACATGAGAATTAGTTTGAGGAGGGAATGCCGATCTCTTGATATTCTTCGAAGATTGTCGAATGTGTGTTAACTGCTAGCGAATACTTTGAAAAGCGGGAAGCCATTATTTGACAAAGCAAAGACTTGTACTAAACACGGGAGAATTAGTTTGAGGAGGGAATGCCGATCGCTTGATTTTCTTCGAAGATTTTCGAAATGTGTTAAAACTGCTAGCGTAGACTTAATAACAGCGGGAAGCCATTATTTGACAAAGACATGCAATAAACACAGGATAATTAGTTTGAGGAAGGAACGCCGATCGATCGCTTGATATTATCCGAAGATTTTCGAAATGTGTGAAAACTGCTAGCGAAGACTTAATAACAGCGGGAAGCCATTTATTTGACAAAGACATGTAATAAACACATGAGAATTCGTTTGAGAAAGGAATGCCGATCGCTTGATATTCTTCGAAGATTTTCGAATGTGTGAAAACTGCTAGCGAAGACTTTTGAACAGCGGGAAGCCATTATTTGACAAAGCAAAGACTTGTACTAAACACGGGAGAATTAGTTTGAGGAGGGAATGCCGATCGCTTGATATTATTCGAAGATTTTCGATTGTGTGAAAACTGCTAGCCAATCCTTTTAAACACTGGGAAGCCATTTATTTGACAAAAACTTGTATTAGACACGGGAGAATTAGTTTGAGGAAGGAATGCCGATCGCTTGATATTCTTCGAAGATTTTCGAATGTGTGAAAACTGTGAGTAGTAGTCGTTTGTGTTCGAAAACATGAGTCAGCGACAACATGCTCTACTATAAATGTCTTCTTTTCGGGTTTTGTAGAATATCAAGCGATCGGCATTCCTTCTCCCGTGTTTATTACAAGTATTTGTCAAATAGAATTTCAAAATTCTTCGCTAGCAGTTTTCACACATTCGAAAATCTTCGGAGGATATCAAGCGATCAGCATTCCTTCTCCCGTGTTTATTACAAGTATTTGTCAAATAGAACTTCAAAATTCTTCGCTAGCAGTTTTCACACATTCGAAAATCTTCGAAGGATATCAAGCGATCGGCATTCCTTCTCCCGTTTTTATTACAAGTATTTGTCAAATAGAATTTCAAAATTCTTCGCTAGCAGTTTTCACACATTCGAAAATCTTCGAAGGATATCAAGCGATCGGCATTCCTTCTCCCGTGTTTAGTACAAGTCTTTGCTTTGTCAAATAAATGGATTCCCGTGGTTCAAAATTCTTCGCTAGCAGTTTTCGCACATTCGAAATTCATCGAAGAATATCAAGCGATCGGCATTACTTCCCCAAACAAATTCTCCCGTGTCTAATACAAGTTTTTGTCAAATAAATGGCTTCCCAGTGTTCAAAAGGATTGGCTAGCAGTTTTCACACAATCGAAAATCTTCGAATAATATCAAGCGATCGGCATTCCCTCCTCAAACTAAAGAGATGGCTTTCCGATGTTCAAAATTCTTCGCTAGCAGTTTTCACACATTCGAAAATCTTCGAAGGATATCAAGCGATCGGCATTCCTTCTCCCGTGTTTATTACAAGTATTTGTCAAATAGAATTTCAAAATTCTTCGCTAGCAGTTTTCACACATTCGGAAATCTTCGAAGGATATCAAGCGATCGGCATTCCTTCTCCCGTGTTTATTAAAAGTATTTGTCAAATAGAATTTTAAAATTCTTCGCTGTAAATGAACTGCTAGAAACAAACAGGAGAAAAACTCTGCTAGCAAGGTACACGCAGTGATCAACAATAAGTCGCTTCAGTCTACACGGATTTTCAGCTGAAAAAAGCGTATAATATATCCTGGATTGATGTGAAAGCTTGCGTATATCGGCAATAGATTGAATAAGACGCAGAAAAGACTCACCTTTTTACGAACAATATGAATATAGCTCTGGGGATCGGGTTTTAGTCCAGAAGGAAGCACAACGATGCACGCCAGTTCCGGGAAATCGAATCGATTACTTTACATTACACTCTGGAGTGGACTGGACTGCGGACTGGACTGCGTACCGCGAACAGACGTCAAGTATAAGCTAGACTTTTGTTAGCATAAATTGAGTGATCACAGGAGAAGTTCTAATAGTACCTGACGGACTAGACTCTTTAGAATTGCCATATTAGAGCTAAATTGGCACGGGTATTAGTTTAATGCTTTATTACTATCTCACTTTGAATGGAAAGTTTTCGTAGTCCACATAGTCACAAATGCAATGATGTGGACTTTAAAAGCACACTAGCATACACACATTGGCATCAGTCGGGCCAAGACGGGACGCTAGCACAGTCTATTACCCGTGCAGTTCGGCAACCATGAACCGCTGTTTCGTCTTTATTAGGACTCGTCAGCATGGCATTTTATGTTTTTCTCTACCAAGTACATAAAGTAAGCATGATATAGAAAAGGATAATGACGTCACTTTGTCACGTGATTACATACTCAAAGCTACTCATTTGTAATGTCTATGATAAATTTTCAAAAACTACAGATAATAACCTTTCCAAAAAGGTATGATAGCCTTTGTCACCTTTCTTGGTACCAAAAAGCTAAGTTTGGGGTCTTGGCCCATGGGCTAAAAGCTCTTTACTTCCGCGTTCTTGTTTGCGAACCGTTTTGTATATGCGCAATGGAGCTAAAGAATCTAGTTTATTTTCGAGGTAGGAATAATGCCTCTCTAAATAAAGATAAAAAACGGTTGTGTTTTTAGCTATAATTAATCTATCTATGCAATGAAACTACGGCAAGTATTCGAATTCATTTTCAGATTTGATTTTCCGCGCGCTCGAAGGTTCCGAAATTGTCAAGAAAAAAGATTTCTCCTCTACGATGATATTTTTGGAGATAGGCTTATTACTGTATACTTTTAATGTGTTTTTCTTGTGAGACACGGAGGTCTGAAGGTCAATAGTCCTTTTTGTACCGGGAAATGAATTATTTTTGTGCTTCTGTGAAATCTTGAAATGGCGCCTTTGCGAGTGTGATCCTCTCGCTTACAAAAACGCGTGAATTAGAACTTTCCTATCCGGTAGAATTATGAAATAAAAACCCTTTTGCACACCTCTTCTCCGAAAATGTGTGGAAATGGCGTGGTTTCGGAGTTTACTTGCTCAGCCGTTTTATCGTAAATAGTGGACAACAGTCCATTCCTTAGCGTGTTATATATAGTCCTACTAGATGTATTTAGGGTGCTTACAGGTTTGCATCGCATAGATAAAATGTGGCTTAATACGTATCCTGGACTCTTGGATTGTGCATGCCAAATAACTGCCCCCAAACTGAGACAAGTTAAACCAAGAAGTCTGATTAGACACTTCGTCAAATTATATAGTAGAGACAACACCCAAATAAATCAGTGACGCCCCCCCCCCCTTTAGACCTCAAAAATTTCTCGAGCCCCCCCCACAATATCCTAAGGTATCTCGAAGAGTTGTGTTGTGTTGTATAGGAACTGGCAAATCTATACCCCCTCCTCCACCCCTTCCTCGGCCACAAAATGTGGTCTTTTCTTTTTGAAGATTCGTACGATTTTACATATTTTCCCAGAATGTCCCCCCCTTCAACAAATCCTGAGGAAAGTGTCTAATTCCACACAAGTGTCACATCACTACACAACTAGAGCTGTTCTGACTCTTGCTCATTTCCTCCACGGATACTGTACAGCTCATATCTTCATCACGACTCTGCGTTTCAGTGGTCTCTAGCCGTTCAGCGGTCTTTGAACGCCTTCGAAGAAGGTCTCGCTTAGACCGAGAGCTCGCAGCGCTGTACTTCTTGACGCATGCGTATAATGCTTCTTGTATTGCATGACGTGACAAGGCACTGGTTTCCATATATGGCAAGTCGTACTTCTTAGCGAGAAGCTTCGCTTCCTTTGCCGTCACGATGCTGTCTTTTTTGGCGTCTTGAATTTCCCTAAAGAAAACCCTACATGTATCAATTTCTACAAAAAAATAACTGCACTATGACTATAGTCCCCTATGATGACTTTAAATGCTGTCGAGGTTCTTAAAGCGGGTTCTCACAAACGACGTGTGCGTAAAGCGGAGACGGAAGCGTAATGGTCTTATGTCGCGTGAGAACCGGCTCGACGTAAGCGCAAGCATAAGCGCAAGAAGAACGGGAAGTTTTGATAATCTTAGGTCTATGCTACGCTTACGTCGCGTGAAAACCTGATCGACGTAAGCATAAGCGGAACATAAGCATAAATTAACCCATTCAGCTTTGGCTCGTCGAGGAGGTATGGGCACAAGACTACGAACTGAGCATGCGTAAAACCTTGCGCTTACGTCGAGCCGGTTTTCACGCGACATAAGAAATGGATATGGCTCACCCAAACAACTCTTTGCGACTTTCTCGTAAAACTGATGTTGTGTGTGTGTGTGTGTGTTGGGGGGGGGGGGGGGGATTGTAAACATGATAGCGAAGTTTGCCCCCTGACCTCTGTAAATAACTTAATTTGACGACATTTTTAGAACCTTCCCTCGCCTTAAAAAGATGGCGACATGGTACATAATGCTTGGTTTGATACCTTAAACTTTTCCTGTCACTGATCTTTTATCTAGAAAAGGATTATTTAGTGACTTACCGATCTTTGTCTTGACGCGTTTTTCTGATATCGTTTTTGTTCCCTATTAGCACTCTAATACTTCCGGGTAAAACTTGCGTCGTCTCCGGTAACCATTTGCTCTCGATTCTCTCAAAAGTCTGTCTATTGCTTATGTCGAAACACAGAAGGATGATATCTGAACCTTGGTAGGTCAGCGGTCGGAGCCTATCGTATTCTGTAGTCCCCTCAGTGTCCCATAGGTCCAGTAGAAACTTTTGCGAACCGACTTCCAACCCGAGCTCGTAATTCGCAAAGGCCGTAGGCGTTCCCTCGAGTTCATTCTGAGTGAGGTTAATAAGGAATGTTGTTTTACCGACATTGTTATCACCAGTAAGTACGACTTTGAGCTTTCTCTCACTGGCCATTTGAGCGGAAGCAGTCAAGTGAAATCGTCACTGCTGGTGTACAAGCAACAGGGCTGTAACGAAACGGAAATGACGTCATCACTCAAGAGTTTGTGTTAATATTTGTCAAACTGAAATATACAGTGAAAATCCCATCATTAATGTCCGTGGATCCGACTTGCGTGACACTGTTGTTTTGTTTTTGTTTTGAATGTTTAGTACTCCCATCATTTTGAAAAATATAACTTACCCAGCATTGTTTGATATCGATAGAAATATAATTGAGCCGATTTTATTTTAGGATGCACAGTGGTGGGGTGGTGGTTACTAAAAATAGTCGGATTCGGAATCGGCATGGCGCGCGGGTAATACCAAACTGTCCCTCTCTTATCTTATGCTCTCCTGATTTCAGCATGATTCAAACGGATTTAATTCACATGCATGGGGTTTTCATAGCCTACAAAACCACGCGTCACGCAAATCGGATCGGCTGGCTTTAACTATGATCTCTTTCAAGCATGAAAAACACTTTTAGAAAAGCTACCCCCTAACCCCCCCCCCTCCCCCCCCCCCCCCCCCCCCCCCCCGTAGATCCGCTACGGCTAAAACACACCTTCTAAGTCTTTAGACATGCTCTTTATAAAATTTCTTTATCTTGAGCACTCTGACCCAGACCCCATAGATTTCACCGATGGGAACGCCTGGTCGTTGTTGTAATTTTAGTTGTGATTATTTTACCTAGTATTTTGACTGTGCCGGTTTTTGTTGTGTTTTACAATGGTTCTCATCAAAAGAAATAAGGAAAACAAGCGGCAAATACCACCACAAGTGGTAAGATCTGTATACTGTTAGCATTTTCTGTCGGTCTGCTCTTTATTCAATAGCTAGCCAAGTCTTTGTGCGTTCGGATACACGTGTCGTAAAATATATAACTTAACTTATACGAAGCGTCTTGATGCCAAAATTACAAATGCTTAGTACACCAGAGGGGTTCTTAACAAGTTCTTTTAACAATGCTACATGGTTTTGGATTGATTAAATATAATTTATATGGCTAATTTTTCGAAATTATGAAAGTTACCGGGTATCTCTTACGTGCTGCAGGCTCTCGCGTATCTATACACTTCGTAAAAATATATATTATATTTTACATTCCAGTAGATGTTTTCACTTTGAGCCATGATAGTGCCCGACTTTGTAGGGGCTTATTTAGTTTAGCAATGAACATCTCAGTTCGTCCAGGTAAAAATGTTTAATACAGGCTTCTTTGTGGGTCAACTGTAAGATTGATCCACTCCTTAGTTAAACCTTTTACAACTGTAACATAGATGTTACACATCATTTTTACCTGGATGAACCAAATTGTTCATTGCTAAACTATCATATTACATATACAGTCGAAGCTCTCTGAGCGACTGCTCTCGTAAGCAACCAGCCCCGATAACAACCACGATCACGAATCACCGATTGAATTGTCACACAAAATTTGTAATTCTAAGCTCTCGTAAGCGACCAACTTATTGGTGCGACCAGCTCCGTTAAAGACCACAATTTCAAAACACCAACTAAGATTTTCTTATATTTTTAAGCTCTCGTAAGCCACCACGATGATTTTTGGTTTAACAACATCAGTCAACACCTGATAAACATCATATCCAATGCATGCTGAAATCACATATAAAGCGGAAATGTTGTAATGTTTCACAAAAGCTGCCTTTTTAGTAGGCAACTATTAAAGAAATGTGTAAATGCAAGGAATCTCTAGTCCATTGCCAGCTCCACGATTTATCCTTTTTCCAGTTACAATAGCCATCCACTTGTTTGTTGCATGCTTAGAAATCGGCTAACAAAAGACGGCATGCAATCGTCGTAGACGCAGAAGATGTTCTAATGACGAAAAGCTTAAGTCGTCGATATAAATGAGCATAACGAGCTACTTTGCGTAGAATTAATTGCTATAAAATAAAACAGCTCACTCTCGTGATAAGTCAAATGCCTAGTTTTAAAATCAAGCAATAAACCAAAATATCACAGCGTTGTTATTATCACGATAACTTTTAGATTCCATTTTAATTAAGCTCCCGTAAGCGACCAACACCTATTGTTCAAGTTTTTGGCGCCCAGTGGTCGCTTATGAGAGCAAGCTCTCGTAAAAGACCAGCTCCGTTAACGACCAAAATTCTCAGTTCCCAAGGTGGTTGCTTACCAGAGCTTCATCTATGTATATTAAGTATAAGTCTACTCACATACTATCACGAATCCTGCAATTTGATTGGCTCCCATACTCACTATCTATTGAGCTATAGGTAGCGAGTAGCAAAAAAACGGCTATTTTCAAAAAAACAACCTGAATTAGTAGTAAAATCGTCAGTTATTCGAAGGTAGTATGTAGATATATACTAAAACAATTAGACTACTCGTTCTTGTTTTCTATGAGTCAAGTCGAGGCAACCCGCCTTGTTGACTATCTATTGACTCATAGAAAACTCAAACTCGTAGTCTGATTGATAGTAAGTAGCGAAAAAGCTGGCGTTTTCATGCCAAAAGCGGTTATTTATTACTGAAAATTATTAAAATCTTAATTTTTTCGAAGGTAGTATTTGAGTGGATTTATACTAAAACAATTTGACTACTTGTTCTCTTTTTCTATGAATCAAATAGTCAACTCTTCGCTACACGCCTTGTTGACTATCTATTGACTCATAGAAAACACAAACTTATAGTCTAATTGTTAATTATTATTATCATGTAGTAATACAAACAGATATAAAAGTCTAGCTTGGGCTTCTAGGAAACTCACATGATATTGAAAAAAAAAACAGGATTGAAAGGAAGTGAATAATAGGATTGTGATTTTATCCATGAGAAAATTCTACTTTGCAGAGTTCATCTACTTGTTTCATACAAAGACTTATGGAACTGCATGCTCAGACAAAAAATGTGATGGTCGATAACAATCTATTACAATTGATATTGCTGAACTGACTAAATTCTATAATTGATCCCATGTGCATATATTTTTAACATCACTTTAAAATCTTAAAAGCTTGTTTTGAGCGTTGACAGCTCTAAATATACATGCACAAATTTCTCGATTCTGATTGGCTGTGAGCAGTGCAATTTTCATGTAACTCCAGTTGTAATGCCAGTGAAGTTACATTCGTTAGTATTTTCTTACGCGATAGATACTGTTTAATACTCTACACAATTTTCAAAACCTTTTTTGATAAAAACAATTCAAACATTAGAAAGATAAAGCGAGAAAAGACATGAAAATTGTTAGGATTTCGATGCGAAAGTTTTCAATTTTCACAACTCGTCGCACGCGCTGTTGATGAATCAAGCCAGTTATGACAAGAGCACGCACTGTTTTACCATGTCCAAACAAAAACTTGACTTTCCTAATTTGTACATGTATATTATTAATAAGTAATAATTAATTTGCACAAGTGAGTTTTTCAAAAAGTATCATAATTGCATGAGCCTATTAAACACTTTTCACAATGTGCATTTCATCAGAGTGTCATTATGTTAGAGTTGTTTCTAAATATGTCTTTATATTTGTGCATTCAACACAACAAAATATGAAATGACAAAAAGCATCAAAAGTATTTGAAAGCAATGGTCTATTGTCATGCAAGTTCCTGACCATTCAGTGTCCCTAAAACACAAAAACCTACCAAATGTTATGACATGTCTTTGTTTATATAACAGCTATATATATTATACATGGACCTATTTCTCTTGAACTCATTCCAGGTCAAGTATCAAGGTGATGGAAAAGACAAAGCCACATCAACTGTAGAGAAGCAGTCCTTATTTCAGCGATACTGGTTTCTTAAATATCTTATACTTGTGGCTCTTGCACCAGCGTTCATGAACCATGCGGCATTATCACGGGAATCAAGAGAGCTCCAGCCTCTAGGTACTCACGTTTGATGCTTAGTGAAGGGTTTGGGCGGGTACTTGACTACCAAAGAACAGTCTTTTCCTTTTAAGGAATCACCAAATCTTGCATATGGTGTCTAAGCCTGTGTACACCCTCTGCCCCAAAATTTGTTGATAGGCACATGCATAGTAAGCCAGGGCTCATCAGTCAGTCGAAGTTGTATGGATGGAGAGGGGGGTGGGGGGAGGTTAATGTGGACAAATTTCAAAAGAGAAACTGAATAGGGGTCAGCAGCCCCGCCCTTTAATGCCTCCCTGAAATATTATTCATTATTAGCACAGCAAAAAAGAAATGTTTGTTTTAACAAATTTCCTTTGCCTTGTCAAGTGATTTTTAAAAGTGTCACACTTAAAAGTGTCAAGTCTAAAAGGATGCTGTTTAACCCCGTGTATCATTATTATTTTAGGTTGATTTTACAAATCATTGTATAGCAGTGGGCATCTAAAAGGCGCCATCTAAAACGTGTAAATGACATCCCTATAACAAAACTGTTAAGAAAACAAGGTCTTTGCATCGATAAGCTTAAGATTTTTTCTAAGCAACAGGTTTAACAAGAAGCATTAATTCTGGCACCATATGTTTGTTTTCATATGCCAACCACTTTGACTTTGCGCTAAAGAAATCATTCTTAAAAGTATTCTTTAATTGTAAAACAAATATTAGATGAAAGTTAACACATAGTAAAAGCTAACTCTCAATTTTAAATGTTGGATTTTGGTGTTCAAGAAAACCTTGCTGTAAATGACTTACCTCAAAAAGTGGTCCCAGCTGTACAAAACGTAAACTTCAAAATGGTAAACGCGACGGCAAGCCCCGGTCATGTGACCGCTTGAGGTTCGCGGTCAGTTGTAAATCGTGAAAAACCTGGATCTTAAGGTCTCTACTATTAAATGTCAGCAAGCTGGTGCACCATAATTGTGATTGATTTGTCTTTCAGGAGAGCTATATGATGTTGGGTGGGGACAAAAACTTTTCATGGGCTGCGTCGGCAAGGGACGTCCAACTGTTCTTTTTGATGCTCCAACTGGCATGTCGTCAGATGCGTGGGCGCTTATTGCACCCAAACTTGCTAAGACAACCCGAGTGTGTGTCTACGATAGGGCGGGGCTTGGGTTCAGTGATCGGCCCTTCATAAACCGCTCTCAACCTGATAGTGGCAAGAGCCCAAAGGGTGGGCTGCCTTATACCACTGAGAAGATGGTTGAGGACTTTCATAGGCTATTCACTGGTTCCAGTAAGCAACCTGGACCCTTTCTACTTGTCGGCGCAGAACTGGGAGCGGTAAATATGAGATTTTATACTCAGCTATTTGATAGTGACGTCATGGGGTTTGTGTCTATAAACCCTCTAGTAGAAGGAATGTTTGATATTCCAGAGAAAACATGGGTTAAACACTGGCAAGGTCGCCACACCTCCATGTTACAAACATTACAGTTCTTAGCGGCAGTGGGGTTAAGTCGAGTGGCGCTTATTCTTGGACTGATGACGGCAAGTCCAGTCGACAGTGGCCTTGTCTCAGCAGATGTGATAGCTAGACAGAAGCATTTACTATGTAAACCAGCACATTTGAGCTCAGCAGTAGAGGAATTTTACTTTGCTAATGAGAGTCTATCTCAGATGAGGACGTTGTGCAGGATTAAGCCGTTCCCTAGTCATGTAGGGGTGACTGTTGTGACAAGCGGGGCATACAGCACCAAGCCAGGCTCAGAGGAACTTAACAGGGTGTGTATCATGCCATTCTAACATTTATTACATAGCGTACACCCCTCTCCTAAACATCACTTTTTGGTGGGTGGGGTCACCATGAGAGTGTACTTTACCACGCTTCATTCAGATGAACTTAAGGGTGACCACAATTTTGCAATCTTTGTGAAATCACTCTTCTAGTATTTCTATAAATGCTTATGATTGGTTGACCAACTAGTATCTGTTGTATCCAATCAATACAACAAAAGCTAAAAAATAGGAAATGACTACTAGATAATTGTTTTTGGCTAAACAAAATGGCCTACTAGTGCAGTTATACTAATTATTCATCTCCTGTCATGGTCCCTGAGTCAATAGCTATCAGTCGCAGTGCCCATTTGAGGTTGAGAAATTTTTAGCGTTAATGATAACCTTGGCTCACTCCCCTTCCCAACAAATCATTTGTTATTGTGGGATGGGATCGCCTTTGGTATGTACGCCAATATGCCTGTCTCAAGGGGTGGGTACCATTTATTAGTAAAACAACCCTATAATTAATACACCCCTTTAATTAAAGACGCCTGCTCAGGGATGGACCAAGTCAAGTCAAGGGGGAGGGTTTCAGTAATTTTTTTTCTCTAAGACGTGCATTAACTTTTTTAAATCATTGTTTGCATTTTTTTCTGTCTGGTTCGAGCTGCATGCATTTTTTCCAGGCTTTCATTCAGGATTTTTCTCTTGTTTCTTACCCCCCCCCCTTCACTTATCTTATAGTCCGTCACAGCTTTGTGGGTCCCAAAAATGTGTTAAAACTGTAGTAAATGAACCAGCATTGACACAGGGACCTTGATTTGAATCTTTTCATAAGCAGTGGAGTGTTATTTGGAAATTGATGTTTAGTCTAAGCTTATGCATGCCTCACATCATTTGAATAGGTAGTCACTGCCTTAAAACTGATGTCATGGTAACATGTTACCATAGTATCTCACTTACAATATGGTATGGTTTTACATGGGTTTACTGTCACTGCCTTAAAACTGATGTCTTGGTAACATGTTACCACAGTATCTAGCTTACAATATGGTATGGTTTTACATGAGTTTACTGTCACTGCCTTAAACTGGTGAACTGGTGTCATGGTAACATGTTACCATAGTATCTCACTTACAATGTGTTATGGTTTTACATGAATTTACTGTCACTGCCTTAAAACTGATGTCATGGTAACATACCATAGTATCTCACTTACAATATGGTATGGTTTTACATGGGTTTACTGTCACTGCCTTAAAACTGATGTCATGGTAACATACCATAGTATCTCACTTACAATGTGTTATGGTTTTAGGTGTGGTCATCATCCCAGGATCACATGACCAAGGTCATACATGCTGGGAGTGACCGAGTGCAGCTGCCAGGAAGTGCTGAGTCAGCACTTTTCCAGCATGCTGATGTGATTGCTAGGGTGATAGAGCGCAGAGTCATACAATGGAGAAAGCCTAGTGGTGGGGCAGCAAAACAGTAGCACCAATGACCAAATAAAAATGTGACCTTTTTTATTGTTTTTTTTTTGTCTTTGTCTTTCTCACGAAAGGTTTTACAAAAATACAAAAAAAGCTTATGGCAGTGTATATTTGTTGTTTTTGTAGCGTCATAAAGTCAACCTCTCACCTGCTCACACACATGCAAGCTCTTCTTTGATAAGCTTAAGGTACAATTCATTAATTACCCACAAAATCTATCAGGATTGCAGTTGAATTCATATTCACAGAACTCTGACAAGAACAAGTTTTTTTATTACACACATTTCAAATAGCATTAAACCAGCAACTTGTTGGATCTAGCCTCCATTTTCTAGCAAAATACAGCAAAGTAGCAATGAGGTCAGGTATCTCACCCCAACACACAGACGTTTACACAAAATTGGCATGACATTATTACAACTTGTCAAATCTAGCAGCCATCGACTTAGCAACCTTGCGTGTGATGGGCCCCGTTCTAGGTTTATTCTCTGGCACGTTCCCCCCATCCTTCAGAGCAATAGACGGTTGTCTATTGGCCCCAAGACTCATCCGCTGAGGTCTGCGAGCAGCAACCCTCTCTTCCCCACTCCTCACTCCATCCCCACCCTCCCTCTCTGCAGATCTTGACCGCCTGGCTCTTTTGGGCGGGGCTTTCTCCTCCGCACTTGACCTGGTTGGCCTCTGTGGTCTCTCCTCTTGGCTGACTCGTGCTGGGCGCTTAGTGAGTGGTTTCTCCTCACGACTGGTTCTCGTAGGTCTTCTGAGCTGGGTCTTCTCGCCATCTGTGCCAGGTTGGGACTTGGGACGTTCCCCTTGGGTAGTGGCTGACCGACCTCCTTGCATAGTGGCGGGCCGACCCCCAAGACTTCGACGAGCTTTCCTGCAATCAACATCAAATGTTCAGTAGATACTTAAGGGTGACTAGTGAAGTTACCTGTGGGACTCCATACAGTATATCCGAATGATAAGGATGCTTATTCATACCTCCTATACCCTGGGGTATAACATTCTTAACATACTAAGCTGAAATTTTTATAGAGTAATTTGTAAAAGAGAAAATAAGACATGAACATTTTTTAAGGTTACATAAAAAGTAAATTATAAGTAAATTGTGCCACTACTGTATCTTTGAAAAAAAAGCTTGATTAATAGATGTAGATACTGATTTCCCATGAAAAAGGCACCAAATGACATGAATGAAGTCATAGCCTTCAACTATTCCAGCATTAAGTGCCCCCTTTACTCACGGCTGCCGAGCTGGGGGTGCTGTTTCAGGCCGGGTTCCATGCTTGGGCCTGAAACATGAGTCACATATGGATTCTGACATACTAATAAAAGCCATGTAACAAGTCACTAAAAGTTGAGAGGCACACACACAAAAAAATCCTTAATCTCTCCTTCCCCAGAAAGCATTGCCCAACATAATAAAGTCTGTCCTCCCTAGAACCCCTTACGTGTCTGCACTAAAGCAAACAAAGATGGATGGTGAGGTAAGGAGAGGGGAACCGTACATTGCTTGGGCCCATCTAAAGCTTGTTTTTACTTTTTTCATACAATATTATACAACATTAGCCTACGAAAGAATAACCTCTAGTTGCTCACCAGAAATCTTGCAATGCATCATTTCTGGCAAGTGGCTACAGGTGTCTACAGGTAATACTAAACATTTTTTTTTCTAAAATTTTTGCAAATTGTCCCCAGGACCATCCACATAACTTGACATTGTCTGAGAAAGTGGTGTATTGACCTTCTTTAAAAACCTTCATGGCTCTTGTGTTATTGTTCACCTTTTTCTACCATAAAATTGCAACTTCTCTCTATGACATGCACCTAACTGTAAATGTGACTCTTCTTCTCATCTCCCTGTTCACGACAACCTCACACAAGATTACCATCTTTAATGCACACTCTTTATACAATATCTTTAAGGCAAAAAAATAGTTGTTTCATTTGTGCTTAAAGATCCTTAGTCTATTAGTTAAAAATACAATCAGACCTTTTCTCTGCAAGTGTAGGTGACCGCTGACTCTGCGTTGGTTTGAGAACCCTGTGATAGAATTGGTCTTGTAAACTCACGTGGTGACACCAAAATACTTAATAAAACATCTGGCCAAAAGAAAAAAGTCACAGTGGTTACTTGGCTCACCTGATATCCCAGCTTCGTCGACGACCTGGGTGGGCACTGACTCCTCCCACTTTCTTTGGTTCACCTCCCCCCTGACTAAGATCGTCAAGGAACTATGCTCCAAAACTAACCTCAAGTGTGATCACCATGACAACTATATCCTATGTTTTACAAACTCAAAAAAAGGGAGACATCCTAAGTTTAGAACTATTTGAAAAAAAAAATAACTCGAGGAAAATGTCAATTCCTTGTCAATGTGAATTTGTGCTATTTAGATGGTGATTAAATAAGTCAGGGAAACAATGACTCATTCTTGCAAAGTTAGTACACATAAATAGGCAAAAGAGAACAAAATAATTATGAAATAATGTCTGGTGTTTCACAGATTAGATTAAATATCTCGCTTGGCAATGCTGTGGTTGTAGTGGCTGCGGAAGAAAGTCATAATAGTTGTTGTAGAGGTAGCTAAAATAGTTATTGCTGCTATGATGTTGCTTGTAAAGCTTATGGTTGTTTTTAAGACTAAGATCGTGGTAATTCTCAGGATACGTGCCGTCCTGACGTCTTTGCATGGCTTTCATGGTGGCAGCAGACAATCGACGAGACTCAGATTTCTGAGAAGAATAGTGATCAAGTTTGCGATATGGAATTGTTAATTTCAATAACGGTTATGACATTAAAAAAAAATGAGGAAAATGAATTGAAGGTGATGTGTTATTTTGATGAGGATTGTTTCATGATGCAATGTGATGAATTGATGGTGATACTGTCCTGATGATATGATGATGAACTGATTGTGATGTGTCTTGATGATAATATATGGTGATATGATGGCATTGATGATGACATGATGTCAATTACTATATTGGTGATAATGACTATATTGTTGATGATGAACATTATGGTGGTGATACACAACTGTAACGCTGATGATGAAAGTGATAATGATAAAAACCATGTTATATATTAGTCAGGGGTTTCATTAAGTTTCAGAGTAGGCGACGTAGATTGATAAGAAGAGGGTGGAAGCTATTTTATTTTATTAATTCAAATAAAACTTAAATCAACTATATTTAAAAAGTAACCAGCTCTCTGTTGAAAATAGCTGGTGGTTCTTCCGGCCACCGGGCCCTAATGAAACCCCAGGTCGTGATAATGTCAAGAAATGTGATGGTGACAATGATGGTGATGATAATGATGACAATAAACATGACAAAAATATTAGTTCAAGTGACACTGATGACAAGAAATGTGATGACAATGATGATATTGATGATAACTGCCATTCGTTTACCTTGGAGGCTTGTCGTATTGCCCGTTCTTTCGCCAGGCTTCGCGCATGTGCAATGTAAGCCATCCTGTCTGTCACAGGGATTTTAAAGAACACATCATGGAGTTTACCCCTGGCTGCATCCAGCTAAGCAGAGAAAAACCGCATATCTTAGGAAAACTACCGTAATGATTCGAATAAGCGCCCCCTCCTCAATAAAAAAACCCCTTGCCTTACCCTAAAAATATCCCAAAAAAGCATTACTTAAATGGTGTAAACATTATTTGCATTCTCATTATTGACATTCTCACATTACAACGATGTTGTCATCGATTTATAAACAATGAAATCCCCTCCATGAATGTAATGTATTAAGTCTAAAAAACAAGCTGGTGTTTTCTGCAGAAATAAAATACTGTAAGCGCCCCCTATCCAATAAGCGCCCCACCCCAAAGACTGGGTGCTTATTGTTTGGCGTCTTCTCATGTGTTAAGCTATCTGCTCAATTCAAGCAAATTCCATTATCTGATAATACTGTACCTTATTATATTCAATTTTGATTATACCCAATACAATTCAGTTTTGATTATACCCAATACAATTTTGATTATACCCAATACAAATTTTGATTATACCCAATACAAAAAATAATATATGTCACAAATTTACCATATAATATCATTTATAGTCACAGCACTAAAACTAACATAATTCTACCACATACCTGTGCAGTTACTCTGTCATTCAGCATCTTTTCCTGTGTTGATTGAGTCCCCTCCCTTGCAATGTCTGACAGAAAGGCTTGGGTATCCTTAACACAAACAGGAAACATTGAATGTCTCTTTTTATTTGAAATGTGCTAATGCGCTATGATTTTATTGATATGATATGCAACCTTCAACCCCCCCAAAAAAGATTCACATAACTCACACCAGCTTTGTTATTATACATGGTTTTTGCCAGAGATGCCTTTCGTTTGCCAAATGGCAAACCATTTTTTTTTTGGGTGCATACAGTACAGTATCACCCTTAAACATATGCACATGCTGCTCTTTCTGGACGCAATAGAAATTTAATACAAATTTCTTATTTCATTTTATACCTTAGAAATAGAACCACTTTTGAACCAGTTTTAAATGTAAACTGAAATTAACTACGATTCAAGCTGATTTAATTTACTACTGAGATTTGTTAACCTGGGGCCAGTTCCTGGAAAGCAGGTTAGCGATAACCTAGGGATTCATCAACATTTGATTGGATAAAAAGAGCATTCATCCCTGAGTTAGAATTAACTTGCTTTCTTTCTGCCCTGGGCAACAACCGACTACAGTCAGTTGAAGCCATCCTCTGACTACTAGCCTAACCCTGTAGAAGCCATCCTCTGACTACTAGCCTAACCCTGTAGAAGCCATCCTCTGACTACTAGCCTAACCCTGTAGAAGCCATCCTCTGACTAATAGCCTAACCCTGTAGAAGCCATCCTCTGACTACTAGCCTAACCCTGTAGAAGCCATCCTCTGACTACTAGCCTAACCCTGTAGAAGCCATCCTCTGACTACCAGCCTAACCCTGTAGAAGCCATCCTCTGACTACTAGCCTAACCCTGTAGAAGCCACCCTCTGACTACTAGCCTAACCCTGTAGAAGCCATCCTCTGACTACTAGCCTAACCCTGTAGAAGCCATCCTCTGACTACTAGCCTAACCCTGTAGAAGCCACCCTCTGACTACTAGCCTAACCCTGTAGAAGCCATCCTCTGACTACTAGCCTAGCCCTGTAGAAGCCATCCTCTGACTACTAGCCTAACCCTGTAGAAGCCATCCTCTGACTACTAGTCTAACCCTGTAGAAGCCATCCTCTGACTAATAGCCTAACCCTGTAGAAGCCATCCTCTGACTACTAGCCTAACCCTGTAGAAGCCATCCTCTGACTACTAGCCTAACCCTGTAGAAGCCATCCTCTGACTACTAGCCTAACCCTGTAGAAGCCATCCTCTGACTACTAGCCTAGCCCTGTAGAAGCCATCCTCTGACTACTAGCCTAACCCAGTAGAAGCCATCCTCTGACTACTAGCCTAACCCTGTAGAAGCCATCCTCTGACTACTAGCCTAACCCTGTAGAAGCCATCCTCTGACTACTAGCCTAGCCCTGTAGAAGCCATCCTCTGACTACTAGCCTAACCCTGTAGAAGCCATCCTCTGACTACTAGCCTAACCCTGTAGAAGCCAGCCTCTGACTACTAGCCTAGCCCTGTAGAAGCCATCCTCTGACTACTAGCCTAACCCTGTAGAAGCCATCCTCTGACTACTAGCCTAACCCTGTAGAAGCCACCCTCTGACTACTAGCCTAGCCCTGTAGAAGCCACCCTCTGACTACTAGCCTAGCCCTGTAGAAGCCATCCTCTGACTACTAGCCTAACCCTGTAGAAGCCATCCTCTGACTACTAGCCTAACCCTGTAGAAGCCATCCTCTGACTACTAGCCTAGCCCTGTAGAAGCCATCCTCTGACTACTAGCCTAGCCCTGTAGAAGCCATCCTCTGACTACTAGCCTAACCCTGTAGAAGCCACCCTCTGACTACTAGCCTAGCCCTGTAGAAGCCATCCTCTGACTACTAGCCTAACCCTGTAGAAGCCAGCCTCTGACTACTAGCCTAGCCCTGTAGAACCCATCCTCTGACTACTAGCCTAGCCCTGTAGAAGCCATCCTCTGACTACTAGCCTAGCCCTGTAGAAGCCATCCTCTGACTACTAGCCTAACCCTGTAGAAGCCATCCTCTGACTACTAGCCTAACCCTGTAGAAGCCATCCTCTGACTACTAGCCTAACCCTGTAGAAGCCATCCTCTGACTACTAGCCTAGCCCTGTAGAAGCCATCCTCTGACTACTAGCCTAGCCCTGTAGAAGCCATCCTCTGACTACTAGCCTAACCCTGTAGAAGCCACCCTCTGACTACTAGCCTAGCCCTGTAGAAGCCATCCTCTGACTACTAGCCTAACCCTGTAGAAGCCATCCTCTGACTACTAGCCTAACCCTGTAGAAGCCATCCTCTGACTACTAGCCTAACCCTGTAGAAGCCATCCTCTGACTACTAGCCTAGCCCTGTAGAAGCCATCCTCTGACTACTAGCCTAGCCCTGTAGAAGCCATCCTCTGACTACTAGCCTAACCCTGTAGAAGCCATCCTCTGACTACTAGCCTAACCCTGTAGAAGCCACCCTCTGACTACTAGCCTAGCCCTGTAGAAGCCATCCTCTGACTACTAGCCTAACCCTGTTGCAATAGAAAGCACCTCTCTAGCACTTGATACCCTATGACCACAGCGTACCTTGACAGTCTTGACAAGCGCCTGGACCTTGTCTGCCTGCAGGAGACGCCGCGTCAGAAAGCCCTTGGCATGGGCAGACAAGACGGCAAACTTGTGCAGTTCTGAACCCTCCTGACTGCCCAGCTCCTAGAACACAGCAAAGGGGGGGCTAAGAAATTGAGTTTTCACAAGTAACAAGACAGTTACGATTTCAGTTTTTCAATAGGGACCTTTTAAAAGATCTGACGACCAGTTGTAGATCCACTTCTAGCTTCAGAATATGCTAGTGCATGGTGAGCAACTGATGGCGCAAAACAAACAACTACCCTAAAAAATCTCACTAAAATACATTTCTTTCTAAAAAAATATTCATTCTGTAAACTACTGGATATCCAGCAGCTCATAATTAGAAAAAATAAATAAACTGTGTCACACAATACTCACCTCCATCTGTTTGACAAATTCATGCCTGATGTACAAATCCCCAGCATGTTTTACTGTGCTCTTCCCCCTGGGTGTGGACTCCTCATAGCCACGCCCTAGCGCATGTGGGTAGCCGTCCCAGACCTTATCAGGCTTCACATATCTACATATCTCCTCTCCTGCTAAGACACTGTAGTCATTCCCAAGGTTACCATATGTCATGTGAGTGTTGTCATAACAACGCTCATTGTTGCCATGGCTGCAGTGAGGGACGTTCTCCTTATCTGATGTCGACTCCTCTGCGTTTGTTTTGCTCATGCTCTCCTCGTGACTACACTCGGCGATAGAGTACATTGATGTTATATTACTGGTTGCCCTGGCCACACTATCCTGGTAAGCATCCCTTCCCTCAAAGCTACCATCTAAGGATTCTGCAGATTTCTGACGTAATCTGGAGAGTTCTTGCTGCCTTAGAATATGCAGTTGTTTCTCTTTCTCTTGAAGTAATTTCTTCCTCATCATGTCCAGTTTTTCCAAAGCCTTATCCTGGTCACCAGTAGTGTCCTGACGACTGGACGAGTGTTTACTGGAAATGTTCTTACTGAATACATGGTGAGATGGTCCAGTGGATCTTGAACTTTGGGCAGCCTTGGTCCCTTGAGCACCTTTTCCAGGCATGACACCAGACATGTTCTTCCTGGTATTGGTGTCAGTTATGCTATTATTACTTTGGGCATGGCTGGTTGTTGGGGTGCTCGTAAGTGGCTGGCGTTGATGAGTCTGGTACAGGTTATTGTTGATAGTGTCCATGTTGAGTTGCCGCTGGACGGGTCTTCCTGGCTGGTTACCTGCAGTTGACTGGAGTGATGCCACACTTACATCTGAAAAAAAGGGAGATCAATCTGATGATATCATGATATTCAGTAAGAATCAAGGAACATACAGTTGCCTCGTCAGGATTTTTATCATGACCAGGTGCAGTCAAACATTTCAACGGCATAGTGCAAGACTTATCGCTTACCAGTAAAGGCCATGGAAAGGTTTGTAGATGCAAGAGAATCATCAACATTTCCTCCCTCTCCATAAACACTGACAGCAACCTGACTCAACAGGCTTGCCTCAGGTGCACCTGGAATTGCATTGATGATACTATCTGTGTGTCTAGTTGAGAACAGCACACTGTCCATTGTGTTTCTTAAGGTGGCATCTGAGGACTTGGAAATGCTTTCCGTTAGTCTTCCAGGATACTTTTTTACAGGTAATAGGGTACTAGTGCTGAGATTGTTTCTAGAGTTAGAAACATCAGATGTCCTCTCGGATGCTCTTTGGTATCCATGGGTGGTTAAAGCATCATGCTGCCTATTTACCAATTTGTCTGACAGAGTAGATATGCTCTCTGGTCTAGGGTGACCTTTCTCTGCTTGTGTGTATGGTTTCCTGTTCTTTACAATGCCAATGTTTCTCTGTTGGAAAAACAATATAAAAGTGAGCATATTCACAATCTGTCACAATTACCATAACCACCACTACCACCACCATCACTACCATTCATAATCACAACTACAACCTCCACCACCATCACTACCACCACCACTACCATCACCACTACCACCATCATCACCACTACCACCAACATCACTACCACCATCATCACTACCACCACTATCACTACCACCATCATTATCACTACCACAATCATCACTACCACCACTATCACTACCACCATCATCACTACCACCACCACTACCACCATCATCACAACTACCACCACCACCATCACTACAACCATCATCATCACTACCACCATCATTGCCACAACCACCACCATCACTACCACCATCATCACCACCATAATCAATACATCCACAATAATCTCCACCACAATCATTACCATCACCTTCAACACTACCACCATTGCCACTACTACCATCATCATCATCATTATCCCCACTAACACAATAATCATCATTATCATCATCATCACCACCACTATGACATCATCATTAGGCAACGTCAGAGACAGCATCAAGAATGGCATGCACATTCACGAATATTCCAAAACAAACGTTGACATCCCTTACAGCACTAAAAACGAGAAAATAGGGAAATGCGGTTCTAGATTTGCTGTCACGGACATCACCACCACTACCATCATCATTACCTATCATTATTATCATCATCACCACCCCTACCATCACCATTGCTATCATTATCATCATCATCATCATCACCACCACTACTACCATCATCATCATCATCATAACTATCATTATCATCATTCATCTGGCTTTGCTTTACCTTGACCCTGTCCATGACATCATTAACTTGCATCAGAAGAGAGGAGTACTTCTCACGTTGCACCTCAAACAACTTCTGCTCCACTTTGACAGCTGCTTTTCTAAACTCTTGCATCTGAATTTTGTCATCTTCACTGAGCTGTAGAAAAAACTCTGGGATATAAAAACCAAGAAAAGGATATATGCTCCTTGAAAAAGAATTAAAATTAAGGAATGCAGTAGAAAAAGTGTGTGTGTGTGTGGGGGGGGGGGGGTGCAAATAGGGGTCTCAGAATCTGCTGATATACTCATTTCCCCCCGAAAATCTGCAGATCTGCACGAAAACCTATTTAGACCCCCCTTATAGTTGTTAGAATTCATATTTTTTTCCTTTTTAACATGAACATGCACTATAAAAGGGACTTGCCTTGGGCAAGCTGTTATTTGTCATTTGACTTCACTTAGTGAAAAGCTCCTTAGAGAGAAGCGAGAAAGCTATAATAGAGCTCAAAATTGGCAAAAAACACACCATTGAAGTAATAACAGTTTACTTATTAGCCTTTCGTTATAACAAAACCACAAACAAGGGAGGATTAGATAGGTTTAGAAAATTTGTTGTTTGTTTGCGCACGCACCTGAATGATGCAAACGCACACTGTTTTTTAACTTTATCTTTCAAATTAAACGCTGCGTTTAATTTCTCAAGGAGAATTTTTGTTCTTGTTTTTGTTTTGACTCCAAACACTTTCCCGAATATGCCTGATAGTTCTTTAACAATCTCTTGTACTTTACAGTTCTCATAGTTTTTCATACCGCTTTACTTTTTGCTATGTTTTCTTCTGGCAGTTTCAGAGTTACTCAATGAAGTCTAGTTGTGAATGACGACGACTTGCGCGAGAGCTTGCGAAAAAGTGGACGGCGATTTCCCTCCGCCCCCTTTGTTTAGTATTACGGTGATATAGATCCATGACGCCGGCAAGAGGACGCTGCCTCGCGCACGTTCGTTTGTGCGTGCGCTAATTTTTGAAGGCGTCCCGTCCTGAAGAATCATGAAATGCAATCCTGAACAGGGCGCGGCGCCGGCAAGAAAAGCGTGCGCGCGCAATCGAACATGCGCGAGGCAGCGTCTTCTTGCCGGCGTCGTGGATCTAAATCACCCTAATCTTTTATGGGTAGGATCATTTTTGTTAGCTTGTTTTCATCTAGATTTAATTTTCATTGACAAGGAAAGCAGATCTTGAAACAATTGTCTCCCCGATTATCAAAACTTTGCTATGCTAGAAGACCTGAGACGATAATAAAGTATTAAAATAATAACAATAATAAGTAATAAAAGAATTCAAAATCTGTGTGAATCTGAAAAAGAGGGAATGGATTCGAGTGAGAATAAGAACGCGAAGTGAAGAAAAAAAACTCTCTATTTTCTATTAAGTTTTGAATTTCTATGAATGTAAATGCTGTCTTACCAGTATAGGAAGAATAGGTTTCCCATAAAAGCGAATTACAGATGTGTCCTTCTTGGATTCAATCAAGTGAAAATATCGTTTGACGCCATCGTCTTTATCATTTCGACTTCGGGACAAGAGATCGCGTAGGCTCTCTGGCATTTCTACGAAAAACTCAGCCATTCAAGCGGTCTTAGACTCTTTTGTCTTCCTTATAGTAATTCAATGGTATTCATTTGAGAAGAAAGGAAGGTTAAAGTCGAATAAACGACAAAACAGAAAACGTAAACAGAAAACTTCTCGCGCCATTTTTGAATTTTTCTATTTAGGGTAGACTGGAACGAGAACCTCGCTTTGGGGCACACAGGGAACCCAATCGCATTTTGGTTTCGAAAATAAAATAAAAAGTTATAAATAGGATACAAATATTCTAAGTAATTTTTTATTTTTATCGTTTGACTTTTCTATGCTTGTTGAATGGCTCATGTATATTGGGAAGTATCTCTGCAAAATATAATTGGCATTCGGGCCCCCTGTGGTGTGCTGGATCTCCCCCTTCCCCCTAAGTCTTCTCTCCTGTGTACTTCCTAATACTGGGTCAATCTGTTCTTGCGTGGGTGTTTTACGTGGTCTAGCGCTTACTAGAAGACTGATAACTGGCCAAGGTCAAAATAGAACCATTGATCGATTCTATCGTTGTCTGAATTTTAGACAATGATGGTCAAATCTTGATATTTGAGAGGACTGGCATACTTACGATTGGTTCCTAAACGCCTTACTTACGTAACTCACTGGTTAATGGGGAATAGTGGAAGCGCAAAGACCAATACCTTAGAGGACCTAGGAGCCAAGATTTACGATGTGGTGTTCGAGATTTACCCGAATGAAGCAGATAAGATCACCGGTATGCTACTAGATGGGGGTGAAGAGGAGACAGCAAGTCTGCTATCAGACGAGAAGAGATTAAACGAGAGGATTATAGCTGCTGCTTCGCTACTGGGTGATAAGAACTCACAGAGGTAAGGAAGTAGGACGCTAGGATGGCAAATAAATCAAAGTCAAGTCAAAGAATACTGCACAATGATGAAAGGGTTGTTGGAGTATCTTGTACGCACTAAAATAACACCTCCAGTGGATAATAAGTAATAGATAGACAAGAGTTCCAAACTCAAAGATCTTTCCAAAGACTGAAAAATTACATCACAGGGTGGGTAGAACAGGATTATACAGTGGAACCCCGTTAATACGGACACCCTCGGGACTTTCATAAGTGTCCGTATTGTCGGGGTGTCCGTATTAAGCGGGCTGCCCTTAAAAAATGCATTTTAAACACTCAAATCGCATGCTACAGCAACACAACATGTTATATTTTAATATTTATATAATATTGTCATATTGAAATTTTAATCTTTAAAACTCATGTTTCAAGTAACATTAAGATAAAGTACTTCCGGTTATTTCTTTATTACTCAAATTCATAGCAATATTTTTTTTAAACGACAACAACATAACAGGATAACTAATTCTTTCCTCAATCGTCCTTGCGACGATTCAACTAAATTATTCTAACTAAATCTGTTATACTGTAATTCAACAAAGGTTGTGAAAACTCTGCTTAATACTGTAATTCAACAAAGGTTGTGAAAACTCTGCTTAAAAGGCATTTTTAAGCATTAATCTCCTAAAAGTGCGAGACTCAAATTCCACTACACTGTAGTATAATTGAGGGAGGGGTGGGGTGGGGGGGTAGAAATTTCTTTTATCTTTATTCCTCCTATCCAATGGTGGTTGCCTTGCAACAGTCATTTTATTATTCCTGTCTCCTTTTTTAGGACACCAGATCTACAGAGTCTAGGCGACAGAGTGTATGGCACCGTTCAGCAATTGTATCCAACACTTGCCGAAAGAGTGACGGGAATGTTACTGGAAATGCCTGCTGATCAGCTGATACACTTACTGGATTCCAGGGAGGGGCTACTGGAACATATACACACCGCAGCACATGTTCTGATGGAGAGTAAACGGCAGGAGAGTATACAAGGGTGTGTATTTTGCTTTTCAAATAGAAGATTTAGATGGGGCTTAGGGCACCATGTTCTCAGAGATTATTGTCCTTCAGAATTCTATGAAAATATGGTAATGGGCTTTGAACCCTTTCTTTTTAAATCAATGATTCCACATTGTGTTATACAGCAACTTTCACTATAATGGACACCTGGAACTACAATTTAGTTGGCGTAATAGCAAAAGTCTGTAATAGTAACACTCAGAGTGACACTAGTACGTGTCAGTATGAGCATGTGGTAAAAAAAACGGCTTTACATTTTTGTCAAAATTAAAATAAAAAAATTTACCATCTAACTGTTGTGAACAGCACATGGGATTCAAATTTCTTTCTCACTATTTTGCTTTGTGTGTTATTGGAGTAAAAATGGAGAGTATAATAAAATTGTAATTGTTTTCCCTTTCACAGCAAAGATACTGAAGACAAAAAAGTAGATAATGCTTCCGTTGATGAAAATGGAGCACCTTTAAGTTATAATATTGAAAAAGACAAAACTGAAGATCTAAAAAGTATGATTGGTGAAAACATTTACAGCCAACTTGTAGAAAAGTACCCAAAAGATGCAGACAAAATCACAGGGATGCTGTTGGAAATGGAACTGGATCTGCTTCAAAAAGTCAGCCAGGATCCAGATCTACTTGGCCAAAGAGCAACAGAGGCAGTCGAAACACTCCACCAGATGAGCAAACAACAGGGATGTGGAGATGAAAACTTGTCATGTACAGGAACACAAAATAAAAGCATTCTCAACACATTGGAGAGTGATGCTGAAGTTTGTATAAAAAGCTCATTTGATGAGACTGAAATTAGAACAGCAATTGAGGGGCTTTCAGAGCCAGAACAAAAAGAATTTATAGGTGAAAAGATACATGACAAAATCCGGAAATTGCACCCTGGACATGCTGATGTTATTACTGGTATGTTACTGGAAATGGGAGTTGACCAGTTACTGAACACAATCTTAAACCCTGCCTTATTCAGTGACATGGTACAACAGTCATACTCTTCTTTGACATAGACCGTCAAACTCTTTGTAGACTTTCCAGGACTCCTTGGCAAAGATCTCAAAATCCTGAAAATCTATTCCCAGTCTAGGACATATGTTGTAATTTAGGGATCCATATTCATGCTTAAAAGAAAAATATAATATATTAATACATTTGAGTGTGTGGGTGTGTGGGGGAGGGGGCTGGAGGGGGGTTCTCTGTATTGTTTGACCATTTAGCGGACCATCTGCTAATTCAAGCAAGTGCCTGAGATACTGTCAATAAAATATTGCCAATAAGGTATTAAACTTCAATCGTGGGTGGCTATTTTGAAAAGTTTTCTCTTCAATTGTAAAAAATAATAAAAGAGTGGTTGATCGACATTCTTTAACCCTTGAAAAGCATAAATAATTCAATAGAGTATTCTTAAAGGTGCTTTTACTGCGGGTTTTCAGTATTCTTTTCAGGGAGGTTCCTGCCCCCTCCCCCCGTCCCAAGGTTTTTCCCCCCTAAAATTGTAAGGAATTGAACAGGGCGTGGCTGTGCCTTCCCCTCCCAGTTTTTCGATGTCCGTTACGGCCCTGAAATGCAATCTTGTAAGTTTGAATAAAAACAGCTAGAAAATGATTTAGCAGATTGCAAAACATTGAAAATCGCCAAATTCGTTAGATTGAGTAAGGGTATTTACACCCGTTTTCAGCCAAACGCGCACCTAAACGTGGTTTTCGTTTCCGAGTGAGTCGCGACTGGTTTTTGGTGACGGGAGCCATTTCGAAGTAACGGCGGCCGTTAGACCCAGCTCGTTAGACCGCTTATAAATGATAAAACGCTGTTTGAAAAGCACTGGGCGTCAAAAAAGCAGACTAAGAGACGCATGCACATGTAAGCACTAAATCAACAACAACGCAAAGCTAAGCAACAATTCGAACTTTATTTAATTGCTGGCTTTGTGCTTATCGGTATTTTCTCTGTGATAGAGCTGTAAAAGATCATGAAAGGTGCATAATTGGAAAAATTCATGATTGACGTCCACCTAACACATGGGAGTCGCAAACGAAAGGCCCATGGTGCACGTGTCTACTTTTACTCCATACCTATCAGTTGTTGTTTCTCCGTCTGTTCTGTTGCTGTAATTGTGTTGTTTATGCTGTTGTTGTTTCTACTGATGTTTCTGCGGTTGTTGTTGCTGCTGTTGTTGTTTATTTTGCTGTTGTTTTTGTTGTTGATGATGCTTCCGCTGATGTTATTACACAGGTCCCCCAAACTAATATATTGTATTTTACGTGTCTCATTCACTGTAAATATATAGTGCGTTACAATAAAAAAAAAATTGGGACGAAAAATATAATAAAATACCTTCAAACTTTTCTAACCAGTTTGTGGAGTTGTTATTTAAATCCCTGTGAAGTTTCAATCCATTTGAAGCAATATTGAGCGATTGAAGTTCAACAACGCAACTAGTGTCACTGTTGTTGCTATTGTTGCTGATTTTGTGTTGTTGTTGTTGTTGTTGATGCTTCTGTTGTTGTTGTTTTTGCGGATGTTTTTAGTGTTTTGTTCCTTATGTTCCTACTTTCGTTGTTGTTGTTTCTGTTGATGTTTTTTGTCGTTGTTGATGCTTCTATTGATGTTGTTTTCTGCGTGGGATGTTTAATTGCTGTTTCTGATGTTCCCACTGTCGTTATTGTTTCTGCTATACTGCTGGTGATGTTTGATACCCTGATTGGTTACTTCTTTCTCGGATGCAAAGCACGCCGCCAAGGCCAATCTCGTCCCCAGAGCCCTTCTTATTTCTGCGCATGCGTCGCCAAACGAAAGGCTTTGCAAAACTCAACATTTTGCAGCGTGTTGATTGGTACAAGAAAGGTACCGAATTACTTCCGTTACTCTCGAAGTTGTCCCGATCCCGAAAAATGTTGCAAAGCTAAGCTAGCCCCGTTTACCCGTTGTATTGTTTCAAAGCGGCAAAAATAGAAAAAAGAACAATTCTAAACGTATAAAATATAACATGAGACTAACATTACCCCGATTAAAGTTAGTAATTTGAATTTTTCGGTGCCAATCACTTAGGATTTATCATACAAGAGATTTGCCAAAGCCCGTTGGTATCGCTTTCTAATACATCGCACTTGTCAACCACAAGCAGTTTGATTATTTCTTTCTGTTGATGTTTAAGTTTAAAATTCCGAGATTTCCTTTAGCGAGACTGACCGAGGCCGAGTCCGCCATTTTCCGAGCATGCTCAGTAATCACCTTGCTGCAAGATTTTAGCAGCAGCGATGTGGAGTTTCCCAGAAGAAGGGCTCTGGGGACGAGCAACACAGTTTCAAAAAGGCACATTTATTATATTTTTCAGAATATTTTTCTTTTACACTTTTGCCTCTCATTGCTATAATCATCATTTTCCTTATAACATTATCATAATCTGTCCCAAATATCAGTATTCTCAGAGGCTGCTATTACACAAGATGACACACTACATCAAACTTAAACTAGCCTAAAACCTTTTTGTGGATTTCAACGGAAACTTTGAAAGAGAAAAAGAAGAACTTTGACCCCGTCAAACTGAAGCAGACTAAATTCATGACACTATATACACTCTCCCCATTTCTTAGGGGAGAGGAAAGGGCAAATTCTTCCCTTTTTATTTGTTGTACTATGGGTTTGTATGAGTTTATTAAAAAAAAAAAACGATTTTCAATGATACACCTATTGCAATCTAAGTTCGACAATAAGAAAATGAAACATTTCGAATGCTATAAATAGATATTAATAGTTGTGTTTTCTTTTGTTAGGCATTAGCTTGGTTTAGCTAACTAACACATTAAAGCAACATTGACAATCTAAGCTACTTGGGCCATATTCATTTTTCTTATTGTTACCCCTATTTGAAATAGGTGTATACCGATGGTACAGTCGCTTTTAAGGTTGCCGTATCGCAGGGCCTTCGTTAACTTGTAATTAGAAGAGAAAAACAATGACTGTAACCATCTTTAGTCAAATGGAGAAAGTCTAGGATACTAAAATTCCTCGGTACCAGACCCCCAAAACGACAACGTTTTCTTCATAGGAGTAATAGCGAAACACCGTTCAGGAAAAAAATGTTTTGTAGACCGTGTTGTAGCCGGGTGTTATGTTCCTGTTATTTTGCTATACGAGGCAACCAATGTAACGAGCTGTGACGAGCAGTAAAAAATGTTCGTCAGAACGTCATGGATCCCCACGGTCAGTACTTTATGTAGGGCTAGAGGGGCAGTGGTAGGGATACATTAACTTCCATGGCACGCAGAGCATGTCATCTTGAGTAACCCCGCTGTTCTAGTGCTACTAAGTTCGTGGGCCTACCAGGCCTCAGTTCCCCCGGGTTACATCCCACGATGGACTTCTGTTTGATTTTGTATCTGTTGACCCAGGGGGATGGGGCGCCGTTTCGTAAGGAATACATCACCCATCTGTTGGCCGGCGCGGTTTGCGAAGGACGATGGGGCTTGTCAGCGCGACAAACTGTGGGCTCAGAATGTTGACCGCTTTTGAAGTCGACTCGGCCCAGGACAGCGCCGTGTTGATATGGAGAAGCGTTGGGATCAGGGCCGAGATTCTCAAAATATGCATCCTGCAAAATGAAAGAAGGAAATCAAGTCCCAAGCCTATAGACGTTTGGTCATTGTTGCGTCGCGATTCGGGGTTTTCGACTGAAACCCGAAAAAGGGAGAATGTGCGATATATGTTAGACTAGAGCTTTGTTTCTACTTTCGATAGTTGTGTTTTGAGCGTGAACTAGTCCTGCAGATCACGGAACTGACAGGTCCTATTTCCTAGTTTGGTGAAAATAGGTTGAAATGTACCGGACCAGTGCCGTAGCAGTGGGTGGGGCCACTGGATGCACGTGCCCCTCCCGAATGTTTTCAATTCAGTTATCAGAAAATGATCATTAGGGGCGTGGTTGTGTCCACAATATTTTCACGTGATGGTTTAAAATCCTGTTGACCCCTTAGTTTTGGTAAAAATACGGTTAATTTTATCTGTTTGTTTGGATAGAAAAAGTTCCTTGATGGATCTAGGGACCTATTACCAGAGCGAATGCCAATTTGATCATCCGTGCTCAATGAATTAACACTCCCCACCCTGCGTTTTTCTCTGGCCACACCCCTGTAAACGCTGTCGTTTTGGGGGTCTGGTACCGAGAAATCTTAGATTCTTTTCCAAAACTTTCTCCATTGACCAAAGATGGTCACAGTCACTGTTTTTCTCTTCTGATTACAAGTCATAAAATATACAAAGCACCTGCGGTACGGTAACCATAAAAATGATAAGAATTATGCAGTTTTTCCAAATTAGGAATATATTAGTTTCCTTAAATGGAAGTGGCTGCGTTTGGCAAAAACGACAATTTTTGGCTAAATTTTCCTGATATGTTTTTGTCCCCATTCACAGTTCGAGCGCACCCCCTCCCCAACCCTCCCCCAATAGGTCCCTGTTCAGCTCAGTGCGTGTCCTATATTACGTGTATTTTCTGCATGTGAGCTCAACGCTTCCTCGTCGTGATTATATGGATTAAGACAGGAAAAGAGCAGAGACAAATGAACTCACGTAAAACAAACATGGAACTTGAACAATTGTAAATCCTATCCCTAAAGAAAGCGAATCACGCCGTCATTTTATGTTCCCGCACTAGCTACCCAGTCATAAAAAGAAGCTTTCCATTGTCTAATCCAAGCTAGTAACGAGAGACTTTTAATAAAAAATCATTGATAAAGTATCAGACTTCAATCGTGGATGGTTATTTTGAAGTTTTCTCGCGAATGAACCGCTGTATTTTTTCACAAATTGACGTTTCAATTGTAAATAACAACAAAGGAGTGGTTGACCGATGTTTTTTTTAAAGTTCAACCCTTAGATGAGCAAAATATCTATACTTGTTGCTTTTTAGGATACTACGTTATACTTGTTGCTTTTTAGTAATAGGCCAAAAAGAACGGGCAGAAAAACAAGAATGAAAACCAGCAATTTATATTCCACAGCCCTATGTTGTGTATGACTTGCGATACACGAGTTAGTGCGTGATTTTAAGCTTATCATTTTCATTAGTGATTATTTTTTGAGCAGCGTTTGTTTGCATTTTGCTTGTCACATTGTCATCATGATGTGCAATGAACGTGTTTTAATGTTTAATGAAAAATAACTTGATTTCCGCACGCTTTGAAAAGACTTCTTTTTACGCAAGTCCTTATTTTCTTCTCTGGAAAACTTGGTGATAATAAGATTAACGGAGTTTTGATGATAGATCAACGCGTGCTATCTCTCTTGTAAAACGATATTCCAACGCGAGCAGTGAATAGAAATCTTTTTGACCTTCTTCTCAAGTTTCAATCGCGTAACCTAGGACACGCTAACATCATCTAGCTAAAACAGTCAACAATGTAGATAAACTTCTTAAAAAAATGATAATAATGATAAAAGTACAGGCTCTAAGTAATTAATGCAAAAGTTAATCTCCTAACTTTCATGCCTGATCATTTCCTTCCCGCGAAAATAAAATGTTTTGCGCCTCAAGTGCTCGCGAAAAATAAACACAGTCGCAAAACAGAAGAAGTTATATTACTAGGAATCTTTTTAGTAAAACTTAGCAGGATTTAATACTAACAACGAAGTTGTGAAAGTTGCTCTAACAAAAACTCATGTAACGGAATTACAAACCGGGAAATAAATGTCATTAAAAATCGTACCTAGGTATAAGACACGCAACTTGGAGAGTCGAGGGTTTATTGATAGTTTTTTTCCTTCTAAACTTGCGTTTTCCTTACCTTCTCTCGTGGAATGCCCACCGGTGTGTTGCTAGGATGGGAGGTCCGTATTTTCGAGGGAAAGAACCCGTTGAAGATACGTTTTGGTCGGTGCTGCGGTTGTACTTCCGCATACTGTTTCATCGATGTAAGATCCACTATCGGTGGGCATGCATACTGTCTGGAGTTCTTAGCATTTCGGCGCTTTTCGTCTTGGTGAATAAGCTGTTTGATGCTCCAGATCTCCTCTTTGAAACCAGCAGATTTTTCGTGCAGCGAGTAGTTGTCACGTCTACCAGTGTTTAATGCTATACCGTCCGGCCCAGGAAGAACCAGGACCTTTAATGTTGCAGTATGTTCCACCATTGATAAATACTTTCTTGAGAAAAGATGCTACATTTTTGGCTCCAATTCGCCCGTGTTAATAGCTCAAGAAACCAGCCTTAATCGACTGCTGAAATATGTATAAGTTATTGTTCAGTTTGGACTATGTTAAGCCTCTTTGAAATTAGTCCAAGTTATCCAAATTCCCTCGAGAATTGAAGAAGCAAACGCAGTTTTACTCCAAGAGCGACATCAAGCGCTTCGATGTCTGCGGTGAAAACCGATCCGGGATAACCTTTAACTTTGTCTTGATTTATGAAGCGAGTGTAGGGTCGAAAGAGAGCGGTGTCATCAATTTAAGGAGTCTTTCTAGTGTTCTAGTGTAAATAAACAGAATCGACAAAGATAGCTGCTAAAACTTCAGTCTTTTATTGTTCACTGGGATTAGGACATTAGCAAGCGAGACAATTAAATGGTATTAAATGGACTCTTTAGGGTATGCCGACAGTCTGTTTTTATGACGGTATCAATCAGTCCATGAGCATCCATAGCGCTAATGAACAGCACTTAAAAACAAGGTTTACATGATAAATAAGAACATTTATTGAAAAAAAATAATTACTGAAAAAACTTCAGTAAATATTTGAACTCTTCAAAGCAAAAAGGAGATAATATAAGTTCTTATCATCCCCCGAAAGAAAGGCCCGTACACCAGGCAAATAAGATTCGTTTCACAAAATCTAAAGTAAAATATAGACCAGGCACAGACTTGCCACGTTCTCGCCTGCTAGCAGAGTCCATTTAGACTAACGGGATTACATTAGGTGCTTGTTAATTGGTAGGCGCCTTACAGAGAAGTGGCGTGATTGACAAAAGAAAAGTCGGCGAGAGTAAGCAGAATTTTTAAAACCGCCGTTTATTTGTATTTCTGCTTTTGATGACTGTTACTATTGCTGCTGTTGCTACTGTTTTTGCGATTTTTGTTTGTTCAACAGCTGCTGCATTTGTTGCGATTAACAGGTAGGCCGAAGAGCCTATGAACAATATAAAGTCTATGTACAAACTGTAAAAATTTTCGAACAAAAGTATTCCGAATATTTCCAAGTGGTACTGCCTTAGTCTTGCTGAGGAACACATGTGGGCGTAGCACCTGAAATAAAACACACGACAGCATGAGAGGAACGGCATCTCCAGTGACAGTCCTTACACACAGGGGGAAGGGACGGGGACATCTTTAGTGACAGTCCTTACACACAGGGGGAAGGGAGGGGGACATCTTCAGTGACAGTCCTTACACAAATGGGAAGGGGGACATCTTTAGTTACAGTCCTTACACACAGGGGGAAGGGACGGGGACATCTTTAGTGACAGTCCTTACACACAGGGGGAAGGGAGAGGGAAATCTTCAGTGACAGTCCTTACACACAGGGGGAGGGGGACATTTTCAGTGACAGTCCTTACACACAGGGGAAGGGGGACATCTTTAGTGACAGTCCTTACACACAGGGGGAGGGGGACATCTTTAGTGACAGTCCTTACACACAGGGGGAAGGGAGGGGGACATCTTTAGTGACAGTCCTTACACACAGGGGGAGGGGGACATCTTTAGTGACAGTCCTTACACACAGCGGAGGGGGACATCTTTAGTGACAGTCCTTACACACAGGGGGAGAGGGACATCTTCAGTGACAGTCCTTACACACAGGGGGAGGGGGACATCTTTAGTGACAGTCCTTACACACAGGGGGAAGGGAGGGGGACATCTTCAGTGACAGTCCTTACACACAGGGGGAGGGGGACATCTTTAGTGACAGTCCTTACACACAGCGGAGGGGGACATCTTTAGTGACAGTCCTTACACACAGGGGGAGAGGGACATCTTCAGTGACAGTCCTTACACACAGGGGGAGGGGGACATCTTTAGTGACAGTCCTTACACACAGGGGGAAGGGAGGGGGACATCTTTAGTGACAGTCCTTACACACAGGGAGAAGGGAGGGGGACATCTTTAGTGACAGTCCTTACACACAGGGGGAGGGGGACATCTTTAGTGACAGTCCTTACACACAGGGGGAAGGGAGTGGGACATCTTCAGTGACAGTCCTTACACACAGTGGGAAGGGGGACATCTTTAGTGACAGTCCTTACACACAGGGGGAGGGGGACATCTTTAGTGACAGTCCTTACACACAGGGGGAAGGGAGGGGGACATCTTCAGTGACAGTCCTTACACAAAGGGGAAGGGGGACATCTTTAGTTACAGTCCTTACACACAGGGGGAGGGGGAAATCTTTAGTGACAGTCCTTACACACAGGGGGAAGGGAGGGGGACATCTTTAGTGACAGTCCTTACACACAGGGAGAAGGGAGGGGGACATCTTTAGTGACAGTCCTTACACACAGGGGGAGGGGGACATCTTTAGTGACAGTCCTTACACACAGGGGGAAGGGAGGGGGACATCTTTAGTGACAGTCCTTACACACAGGGAGAAGGGAGGGGGACATCTTTAGTGACAGTCCTTACACACAGGGGGAGTGGGACATCTTCAGTGACAGTCCTTACACACAGGGGGAGTGGGACATCTTCAGTGACAGTCCTTACACGCAGGGGGAAGGGAGTAGGACATCTTCAGTGACAGTCCTTACACACAGGGGGAGTGGGACATCTTCAGTGACAGTCTTTACACACAGGGGGAAGGGAGGGGGACATCTTTAGTGACAGTCCTTACACACAGGGGGAGGGGGACATCTTCAGTGACAGTCTTTACACACAGGGGGAAGGGAGGGGGACATCTTCAGTGACAGTCCTTACACACAGGGGGAAGGGAGGGGGACATCTTCAGTGACAGTCCTTACACACAGGGGAAGGGGGAAATCTTTAGTGACAGTCCTTACACACAGGGGGAAGGGAGGGGGACATCTTTAGTGACAGTCCTTACACACAGGGAGAAGGGAGGGGGACATCTTTAGTGACAGTCCTTACACACAGGGGGAGGGGGACATCTTTAGTGACAGTCCTTACACACAGGGGGAAGGGAGGGGGACATCTTTAGTGACAGTCCTTACACACAGGGAGAAGGGAGGGGGACATCTTTAGTGACAGTCCTTACACACAGGGGGAGTGGGACATCTTCAGTGACAGTCCTTACACACAGGGGGAGTGGGACATCTTCAGTGACAGTCCTTACACGCAGGGGGAAGGGAGTAGGACATCTTCAGTGACAGTCCTTACACACAGGGGGAGTGGGACATCTTCAGTGACAGTCTTTACACACAGGGGGAAGGGAGGGGGACATCTTTAGTGACAGTCCTTACACACAGGGGGAGGGGGACATCTTCAGTGACAGTCTTTACACACAGGGGGAAGGGAGGGGGACATCTTCAGTGACAGTCCTTACACACAGGGGGAAGGGAGGGGGACATCTTCAGTGACAGTCCTTACACACAGGGGAAGGGGGACATCTTTAGTGACAGTCCTTACACACAGGGGGAGGGGGACATCTTTAGTGACAGTCCTTACACACAGGGGGAGGGGGACATCTTTAGTTACAGTCCTTACACACAGGGGGAGGGGGACATCTTTAGTGACAGTCCTTACACACAGGGGGAAGGGAGTGGGACATCTTCAGTGACAGTCCTTACACACAGGGGGAGGGGGACATCTTTAGTGACAGTCCTTACACACAGGGGGAAGGGAGGGGACATCTTCAGTGACAGTCTTTACACACAGGGGGAAGGGAGGGGGACATCTTTAGTGACAGTCCTTACACACAGGGAGATAGTAGCATGACGTGGGGGACATATTATTTGGCTTTTGGATTTTTTTGTTGCATGTATTGTTTGGTTCGATATTTCCAAGTCAAGATTAATTTTTGTGATAGGTTTCTACCTTTGGTATGTTTAAGGGCATAGAATTTTGGGTAAGGTATTTTTTGAGGGTGATAAGCTTTTTCCTTGGAAATTTTGGGGGTGAAATTTTAGACACTGCCAGACTTCTCTGCCATGGCTTTCTCACAACTATAGCTTAAACTATGATTTCAAACTTTGTGAAGCAGTCAGTATCTATACTGATAAGTAAATCCATTTGAATGTGAAGCACTTTTGATCATGTCTTGCGATATTAATATGAGCTAAATATGAATCACTCCGAGTTGTATAAAGGGTAGAGAGAACTTATACCATGTAAATACTGTTTCCTGGCCAAAAAAGTCAAACTGAACTGATACTACCACCAGTACATGGCAAACAGTGTCCTACTCCTCACTCACATTTCCTAAGATGTCTGTCACTCTTCTGGTCGCTGCGGGGGTGTGCCACAGGGCTGCAGCATTTTCTATTGAGATCAAGTTTTGTTTTAAGATTAACATTTAGAAAAGGTATAAAGCAACACAAGGTTTTAAAAGTGTGTTTAACGCCTCTGTGACAGAGTACGGTAGTTGCACTGACGTTTCGAGCGTTAGCCCTTGGTTGGAACAAAAGAGAGGTCCATCTCTTTTGCTCCAATGAAGGGCTAACGCTCAAAACGTCAGCGCAACTACTGTTTCACAGAGGCGTTCAACACACTTTTTCAACCTTGTGTTGATTTATAGCTTGTCTACACCACACCTAGGCAGACCATCTTGTTTTTAACAGTTAGTCTGTAGTCTTTCTAGTTATACCATTACATTTAGAAAGACATACAAGTAGCCTCTTGTCATCCATATTCGGAAAGTTCCTTATTTAGAGGGGGGCTGAGTGAACAGGGGGGCCCTGAAAAGTTTTCATTGGGGGAAGGGGAGGGGGCTTCTGCTTTTTCTACTATTCTTAAATGATTCAGTAGGGGGACCTGATTGCTAGGGTTCTATCAACAAATATTATCTGCTGGTTAGATAGTCTCCTGTGCAGTATTCCTTATTGTCAGTCTGGAATCCCTTTCTACAAGTGTTTGCTCAAATTGGGTCCACATGCTATATCTTGTGAACCAATAAAAATCTCACATGTAGCAAATGCAAAAACATTTCTGCTGAGAAAGCTTTAACTAGTAAAAGTTTTGTATCAAATTAAAACATGAAAAACAATGGCAACAGCATCGGACCGAATTTGAGTAGCCATTCATTTATAGGGTTTTTTATACTGACTTACGGGTTACTGCACAGGAGACTATTTGGCTAGTAAATACTGTAGGTATAAAAAAGCTGGCTAAATAAGGAACTTCTATATTTGGGGTTAACTAGCCATGGATTTTCTATGGCTCAACCCATGGTAGGCAAGCCTGTATCCACATAATTTACCTCTAGAAGGTTGAATCTAACTCTTGCTTTTGTCTCATTCTCCGCCAGGGCAAAGTAGTCCAAGAGATTACCGTGACCGATGTATGCTGAGGCACTATCTCTGTGCTGGTTGACAAGCCACTCACTGAAAAACAAACAGACACAAATAAACATTATTTTTATAGATGTTATGATAGCTTATTTTAGGATTTTATGTTTCCATTATTTTTACATTAAAAAGAGCAATTATCTAATTGTTAAAAAAATTATTAATTTGAAAATTTATTTGAAGCAATTTAGAACACTTTTACATGCTGTAAGATAATTTACATAGAAAGAGTCATAAAGCTTGTGTAACAACAAGTATAACTTCTTATTACTGCTCAAAATACTGTTAAAAAAGTTATTTTCCACACCTTATACACAAGGTTGGGCTATAAAAGCGAAAGCTCCTACCACCCTTGGGCTCGAATTTGTAATTATTATCAGAATACCACCACGCTAACCACGCTAGCAGTCACAAATTACAAGTCTACTGTAAAAAATGCTTATTTCTGAGCCTCAGTCGTTTGAAATAAAACAATTTTTGTAGAGGTAACAATGGATTTGCTGTCCACTCAAGTTTTCAGAGCAAAATTTTAAATTATGTGCTATCAATAATCAAATGCATATGTAAAAATTATTACTTTGCTGTGATGGAAATTCTCGTATTTTAGAGCGCACACAGCTTGGTAAAGCATTATTTGACTATAAATAGAAACATTTTAGGTGTACAAGTTTAGGGATAATGTTACATTTGGTTTTGAATATGGGGGGGTTTCATTTGAATTAAGCGCTCAGAGCAATTGTCCTGACATGTTGACGCATTGACGGCTGGTTGATAACTGATTGTTCTTGAGCCCGGGGGTGGGAGTAGCTTTCCCTTTTATAGCGGAACCTTGTGTTTAACTAAAAACAAAATTCCAATAATGGGAAATGCTTGTGCAAGTAAAGAAAAAATAAGGTGAATGGACAGAACTATTATTTCATCCCAAGCAAACAACTTGCATATTAGTACACTCACAATTTAGTGGTGTCAGAATGGCCTGTTCCTACATACTTGGATTGCACTGAAAACAAACAAAATAATGAGTTAAATGCATGTGTCTTATCGTCAAACTATTTCAAAAAGCCAGTCAGTGTTTCCCACCATAAACTCATCATGGAAACCTGAGAAAATAAATTTAAAGTTTTCAATGATTCAATGACAACAAAGAAATACATGTGTATTGTACTGTATTGGAAAATATTTTTTAGGCCAATTACGATATTTCAGTAAATTTTAAATTTAATTTTCTTGGGTTTCCAAATGCCAAATGACAAGTTTGATTTTACTTTTTAGATATCAGGGTATTCATTAGGCCCTGGTGGCAGGTGGACCTCCCGGCTATTTTCCACTGAGTGCTGGCAACTTTTTTTTTTAAAGTTTTATTTGAACTAATAAAAAAAACTTCTAACCTCTACTTTACAATCTTCACCGCCTACTCTGAAACTAAATGAAACCCCTGGATTTTTTATTGTGGCTTACACAAGTTGCACAAAATTTTAAAACAAGTATTAACACTTTCCCAAGTTACATGACAGACAAGCTTGTCAAACAATTGCAGCACAAAACTTGAATTTCTGGTTAGAGTAACATAGTACATGTACGGTACTTACAATGTTCTAGTTGACTGTGGATGTTGTAACGATCAGTCTGAAACAAATAAAACAATACAAGATGGTATTCTTTCAGAACAGCAGTCAGCAATACACTCAGTATACTGTTGATTATCAATTACTGCAGTCTAGGGTATGCTGAAAACTCTTGCCAATGATTCTTTTGACCGTTTTTTCCTCTGTCAATCAAGTTTTTTTTAAAAATTTTAATTGAATATTACCCGTACCCTCTGATTGGGGGCAGTGAGATGGCTTTCTTGGAAGCCATCAAAGTGTAGGCCAATGGGCCAATGAAAACATTCCAAAACATTTGACTAACCAAAGTCAAAATGTCTTTTTTGTCATTGGGAATTTATTGGAGTGAATTCGCAGATTGCTAAAAGTAGTAGTAACTTTTGTCATCAAAGAGAAAAGAAATGTGAATTAAAAGACATTAAGCTTAATAGTATTATGTTTTTCAATGAGAAAAGACAACTAAAGTTCAAGTAAGTCACATGTTTAAAAACCTGATCATTATTGCATTGAGAATAGTGATTTTAAAGCCACATAACATCAAGGAAGAACGAGGCATTAATATGTTGAAACAAAATTATGAGGTTGGATATTCCGAAGCTTAGGGAATATTTCTATTGATATGACAAAAAACTCACATGCTTTCTTAAAAAAAATAAGTATGATGCGAAAAATATACATCGAAGTTCATTACATCACATAAACTAGCATGCTTAACTCCTCTTCGATGTATTCCAATGATTTGGTGGCTTTTCTACATGGAAAATGAACAGAAACTTACCATTTTAGCAGCTGAACAAGAGCCTTCTCAAACAAAGATGGCGTCTCGTCTCACTGCGCATGTGATAAGTAAACAGCGGCCTCTCAAACTGCGCATGCCCAAATTGCAATATTCGAATTTCAAGATGGCGGGAAGAATAGAAGACTCAGTCGCCGGTGAGGAAAATAAAAACAACGGTAAACTACGCGAAATTGGCGACCAGGCGGCGTGGTCTCTGTCCTCGTGTAAACCAGGCTTTGGTATCGAGCAGCTGAGGGATGGTAATTTGGAGACTTACTGGCAGTCCGACGGGCCACAACCTCATCTGATAAACATACAGTTCAAACGCAAGACAGCCATACAAAAAATCTCAATCTATGCCGATTACAAGGTGTCTACAAGCTCAAGCCTTTTTTAATTCAAAGACGCTACTTCTAGAGAGATCAATAAGCGTTTATGATGTTGAATAGGGATATTTCTTCAGCACCTGTATCTCAAATTGTTTGACACAGAGTGAATGGGGGGGGGGGGGGGGGTAGTAGGGGCTAAGTTTGGCTGTTTCTATAGAGGAGGGTCACCCAATAGTAAGGGGGTGTGGCACCCATTTTTTATGAGTATAACATTTGGCTTGGCAGCCCTCTACCATTAAGAAAAGATGTCAAACCATGGTATTCTTTTCTTGTTTCTTTGATTTGCCAATTGAATAGCCAAAATGTCAACCCCTACCCTTAGATACAATTCAAATTCCAATTCCCTTTGTATAGGCATGGACAAGGGGAGTGGCACCACCCTACTTTTTGTCGAAGAATTTGAAAAATGCTTATTATACTGTTTCATAATTCGCCGAAATTCGAAATAACATAATTATGTGCCAGGAACCATACAATTATTGCATAATAAGCATTTTGGCCATCTTAGTTAACTAACACACAAGGTTTTAAGTTGTTTAAGTACATACAAAGTGTAAATTATTTTTACCAAACAGACATTTGCCTGTATGAAGCTTTCTATTTATGCGGTTTTATTTTCAGGCAGATGAAAGCTATACCCCAAGCAAAATTTCAGTTAGAGCCGGCAATAGCTTCCATGACTTACATCAAATAGAACTTATCCAATTGGATGAGCCAACAGGGTGGCTGACGGTGTCTTTGAATGAAGGTGACCGTCCAATAAGGACATACATGCTACAGGTGGCAGTTCTTGCCAATCATCAGAATGGGCGTGACACACACATGAGACAGATCAAGATCTTTGCACCACTGTGCGATGCAGTGAACCCTGATATGCCGACATTTACTTCAGTTGACTGTGCTATGTATAGTTGTGTTAGGTGATGGTCTCGATCAAGTCACCTTCACATTGGTGTATGGCGCTGTTTATAGTTGTGCTAGGTGATGAGTGAAGTTTCACCCAATTTTTTTTTGTGGGACTAGATGGCTTTGACTTTGGACTGCTGGAAAAAGGTACCCAATAACAAACAAGTTACTTACAGACAAGAACAGGCCCGTACCCAGGATTTTTCTTGAAGGGGTGCGAACCCCCCTGGGTACGGGCCTGAAGAAACATTGAAGTAACACAGGATTGGAGAAGGGCTGGACCAAGAAATGCATCAAAGTATTGTCATTATACTTGTAACCTTTCAGAAGCTTTGCTTATCGACCAGAACACTCAAAGTGTTCGAGCTGAGGTAAATGGAGATGGAGCCACCATCATTTCACAGTGAATGACAGTCAAAAGTTTATTCCATAGTTTGTATAACCCCCTTTTGAGATTTTGAAGCAATATTTGGATTTAATTTTAATTCTAGGTTTTTAATGCTCAGCTACTAATCTTAGTTCCTATTTTGGAATCACTTTAAGTATTTTTTTTTCTTTTTAAAAAAATTAAAACACCCAGGTGGAAAAAGGAAACAATTTTTTTGCCAAAAACAACTTGTTACCAAGGCGATTCTACCTCCAAACAAACAGGCCCCAACAACTCATGGTGGTAAGCATCAGGCTGGAACTAAAAATATAGCAACACTAACAAAACATGAAAACATCAATTTATTTACACATAAAAAAATCAAATTCTAAATTTATTACATATTCCTATATTCAGTTTTATCCAGTCACTGCTGTTGTCTATTCAAATGTTTAGTTGTATTTCCTTTATTCTTTCTGTCACTGGCTCAAGTCTTGTTTTGTCGTCTGTGGTGCTCTCTGCGCTCTCCGGTGTTTTATCGTCACTTGTACAGGTACATTCCTCATTTTGACAGCCACACTTCTTAAGTTCCTTTTCATAATGTTGACGTAAGAATTCCCTAGATCGCATATCAGCCTGACAAAAGAAATGTTCAGCATCACACAAGACAAAATAACATTTATTTTTTGTATGAAAACAGTGTACTGGCTGCTCTAGACTTGAAATGAAATGGAATGGTTGAAATGGAAAAGGCTCAATCAGTAAACGAGACAAGAAATTGCAAAAAAGTTAACTCATAAGTTAGTTTTCTATTAATACCAAAATTTCCTGAAAAAGAGGAATTACTTACATAAATAAGGAGAGTTAAACATTTGAAGTGCTTTGTTTGGCTAATCACATAAGCCTTTAGTTATAAACACAAATTAGAAATTATCTTTTTTACAAGTTCACTGTTGTAGCCCTTTACATAAAAGAGCCCATTCTCATAAGTAGCTAGCTCCAATTACAACAACTTTTAAATTCATTAGATAGTCAATCCCAAGAGCTAATAAATATTACTTCCTTACCTGCCTGGTAGGTTCTGGAATCCTGTATCGGCAGCATGCATCAACCAGTTTGACTGCCGTATCTAGACTGACTTTGTGACCAACAGACACATAGATGGGCTTACAGACAGGGGTCGTGGTGGACTTTTTACTGCTACGCAAGGCCTGTAATGGGAGAATTAGATACCGTATGACTCACATGTCAGTCTTGGACCTTCAGCAATGGAAAATACTAAGCAGACAGCTGTTTTAAAACAACCCTGTCCTCCCCTTTTTTTAAATACCCCCTTGTGTCAAACTCTCTCGTAAGTGGATGGAACTACTAAAGGATACCTTTTTTATCTAAGATCTTTACTCATAAGAAAATCAAGTGAAATTGTTGATTCTATTGACGGCCTCTTACCATCCCCCATGTTGTTCCAGATTTTCCAACCAGAGGGAAGCTATTGCCCTTGTCTTGAAGAAGACAGGAAATCTAAAAGAAGGGGAAAAAAGGGACAGATGTGAAAGTGTGAGTCCCTAAGCACTAAACATAATACCAGGTACCCTGAAAATCAACACTGGAAATACATGCTATGCAAAAGGAAATAAGACTCGAGACTTTACCCTGTCTAAGAGGCTAGTTTTTATTAACATAAATTACCTGCTTTGTGTGCTCTTCTCCTTTTTCTATTCCATCCACATGGAATAAGTTCTTTGCGACTCCGATTGTTGGAATATCAGTTATGACACCAAGATGAGAAGCTATGCCAAAACCTGGTAAACAAAATTTTAGTATATCAACATATTTTCAGTTTAAATTTTACTTTGGATTTACTTTTTTATTTGTAGCTGTACCTCTAGGGTGAAGGATTCCATTTCCATCAACCATGATAACCTGGGTGGAAAAAAGTCTGTCATATTTCTTTTATAGATTTACAGCATTTTTTTTATCTCCTTCCCCCTCCCCATTTGGGATAAGGAACTGGCTGACCAAGGTCCAGGTAAGAGTGGCAGGGGGTTAATGCCATCCCCTCATGCTGCGATCCCATGATGAAGAATCCCTGCATGAATCCTTGGGCACCCCCATGCAAAAAGAGGGGTAACAGAGTTTGAAGTGGTAACCCAATTTTCAAAAACATGCAACATAGTTTCAGAACCTGGGGCAAAACTTTTTAAAATTATTATGTTTTTTGGGGGGGATAACACTAATCTGCCCCTGATTTGGCCTTTTATAATTCACTGCATTATCTCACCTGGGGCATCATGTCTGGTTTTCTCTGTTGAAGTCTCTTGATGCTTTCAACCAAGAACTCCACCTCTCTGAATGCAAGGAATTCTGGGACATACGGTGAGGTCAAGTGAACCATAGCAAGGTCTTCATATACAACCTGTACATGGTTAACCATATATTATCAATGCCCCATGATGTCACCCATGACAAATCCGTAAAAAAAACGGTATACTGTGATGCAATTCAATAACTATTAGAAAATTAAACAAGGAGATATATATCAAATTATATTGAAAGATTCGATTTGTTGCAAAATCAAGTCTGAACACCAGTAGACACTCAGCTAAACCAGGAGAGCCAGCAAGGTATGGTGCCATGCAAATAACCTGCGGCTGAAAAACAAAGTGCCTAAAACTGTATTAATGGGGGCAGATCTAGGGGTAGACCACGCAGGTGCAAGCCCCCTTACTTTCAGATAACAAGAAATATAAGGAAATCCATGGAAGAACAATGATTCTGGGGACGAGGCTAGATTGGCCCCTGATTAGGCTTTTAAAACAAAACTAACCTCCAGTCCAGGATATGAAATAATGACTAGACATGCACATGCATGTACGTCATCTCCCTTGGGAAATGAAATGTCAACTCCACCAATCAGAGTGAGTCTTTCATCATTGTCATCGTTATCATCATCATCTAGCTTTAATTTCCATTTCACTTTGTCTATAGTTACGAGTTTCTCTTTCAGTGTCAATTGCTCTCTATGGAGTAGAAACTGCAAGTAAGTGAAGATTACCTGTATTTACTCGTAAACATCCAATTTCCCCTCCTGTCAGTAATAAAAGGTGAGTAATAAGGAAATCATACCTCTTCCAGCGTTCTATTAGTTCTTCCTGATCTTGCAAGTAAGACATGAAGCTTTCAAACGATAAACTTAGTTCCTAATGACTTCTTTTTTGATGCAAAACTTGCGCGAAAATGATGAAACTCGCATTATTTTCTTCTGTTGTGATTTCTTGTGTTGTGTTGATGTTGCATCATCGAGAGAGACTGGGAGCTGAACATGTTAGTATTACACAGGGAGCCCGAAGGGTAGCAAGATAATCCTTCACAATATTCATCATAAGACTATATAAAACAGATTTCTTGATGGCGATGGAAATATGAATAAGTAGATATTAGTTCTTTTACTTTTTATTTTACTTACTTTAGCAGCAATCTCTGAAAACAGATACAAAAACATTTAGTTTTGGTGGTTTTCCTGTGGCACAATGTAACTATGGAAACCTCTCCATACAAGTCGCCATTTTGGATTTTGAGTTAAACACAAATCGTAGACGACTTCTTGCTATTTTTCTCACCAAAATAACACCAAACCGTGAAATCGGTTTGCAGAAAAGATGGCAGAGAATCCCGAAGCTACCGGGACACAAGAATCCGGCGGATACGATTACAAAAGACTCCACAGTTTTCCGTTAATTCGAGTGAGTTCGGTTGTTGTTTTGAGCCTGTGTTGGATATTTGTGCCTGTGAAAGTTTCATCAATCTCATGTTGTGCGTTATCCCTTGCGCTTTTAGTACTCGGATATGAATGATGAAATGCGGACAGAGGCAATGGAGTTGTGTGTAACTGCGTGCGAAAAGTTTTCAAATAACAACGAGGTAACTAGTACAACATATCATATTCCCTTAATCCCACCCATACCACGTTAAAATGATGGCTTATTAGACAAATTAAGATCAATCCCCGACAAAACCGAAATGCAAACAAAAAATTCAGAAAATGTTAATTACCATTTATAAGCAAATTTGAATACAGAACATTAAAAAAAACCCGGCGTCAATCAACCCCCTTCTCCGCGATCAGATGTTTTCTTTTTTTTACATGAACACACAGTTGATACGTACTTTAATATGTATCAAGCGTTACATGTATAAATTGATGGCTTAATAGAAGACAATCTCATATTTAAAAAAAACGTTTAAGTAAATTTATTTTTACAACTCTGTCAACCCTCCCCCCTGAACAACACCCTCCTTACACCCCCACCCCCTACTTTTTGGACCACTCTGCCACCCCTTAACATTCTCTCATTTTTCAGACTGCTGCAAAAATGATTAAAGAAAGTATGGATAAAAAGTTTGGTGCTTCATGGCATGCTGTCGTTGGGGAGGGATTTGGATTTGAGATCACCCATGAAGTCCGTAATCTGCTGTACATGTTTTTTGGTGGGACAACTGCTATTTGCATATGGAAGTGCTCTTGAACATTGTAGACAAGGAAGAAGGGTTTAACACTATTTGCAATGGTTGTACTCCTTGCTAAAAGATGGTCTCCACAGATATAATGTACAAAATACAATGTACTGTGTTTAAAATGTTTTATTTTTAAATTCAAATTTGTATTTACAAATGGCACAATCTCTTGACTTTCCCATATATTATTTTTTCTCTTTATACACCAAATGTCATTTTGTACCTTCTATTTTCAAATAATACTTTAGATTTCATAGTAACAATCTCACAAAATGTAAATATAGGTAATTACCATTCTTCTGTATTAGGTTGTAATCATGTTTATGTAAATATATCATGTTGTATTCTGTAAACTCTTTGTAAAATATATATATTACCACAATTTGGTGGGGATTAAATAAGTTTAGACATTACTGTGAATTTAGTTTGTTCATTGCTGTACAAGGTGTATCATCAAAATAACACCAGATTTATGGTGATGATCCTGGATGAACATTTTTTGTGTCCGTCACACAACTAATGGGAGCGTTGCATGGCCAACACAAAGAACAGCTGCAGAGGAGATATTATCTATAAAGGCATTCTTCTATTTCTGAAAGCCGCATTGTCACCAGTTTACTTCCGGAGGTCTGATGGAAACCTCAACCGTCTAAAGACAAAAGAATCTATTATAATCCGAGATATATAACAGGCCATCCGTTCTAAATATCAATCACAACATCAAAGAAACTTCCAATAGACACACTGCTTTTAATATTTTGAAATATTTTTTGTGTTTTCCGATAAAAGTACACTGGTGACAATGCAGCTTTAAGGAGGGTCCATAAACCTCTTTTTCAAGGCAAAAAGAAAGACCTCTCCCATCCTCTAATGCCTTCCTATGCTCTACAATTTCAACCCCAACCATGCTCTGCACTTTAACTTTGAAAATCAGGTCAAGTTACATTGCGAAATCTGAGCCACTTCCACTAAAACCTATCCGGCTAATAGAAATAGCCTTAACCTGCCAGACTAGTAAAAATAGCCAATACCCATTGTACTAATAAAAATAGCTTATGGGACTGGGACTATTCACAAGTAACAGGGACTACTATAGATCAGACGACGCAGTGTAACTTGATTGGGTTTTCTATGTAAACACGGATAGTGATTCACAAAACACATCCACACTTTGTCACACAGAGGTTATAAGATACTTGAATAGCTACTACTGTTGTTCTGGCATTGATCTAACAAGGCATAAGTCTCTGTCTTCTTCCTACACCCACTCAGAAATCCAAATGATAAGCAACCACGCCTTGGCTCTAAATAGACTGAATCAATGCTACGACAGTCTTCGTCACGGAAGTCAAAGTCTGCAGTTTCTAGCACTGCATGCTGCCGTGCCTTGTAGAGCTTACGGATCCCGTACATCAGGATAATGAATAGTGCTACTGAACAGATAAACAGTGCAGCAATGGTCTCACCAGCGATCACACCTGGACTTTGAGGCTGTGGCTTAGGGATGATAGTTGGACCTGGAAAGTACATAATAATCCATTGGTCTGAGGGTTGTCATTTTATCCCTCCTACCCATCCAAAGTCTTTTAATAGATGTTATTTCCTAAAACATTATACTATATTGATCACTCTTACACTATATTGATCACTAAACAAGTCTATTTGTATCAGCAAACATTTAAGATTAGAAATCCTTGATAGTTATTGAAGTAACCCTGATGGCTCAATTTGATTTTGTGAATAAATAATCTATTCAAAACTACAGACTAACAGAGATGCCCCTATTCTAACAATAAAAGCCTGCAAGTAAGAACCTTTAGAGTAAACCTAAATGTTTTTTTTTCTTTAAATGCTTTATATTTAAACACATTTTCACTTGTTAAATAAAAAATCTGCAGCTGATCAGTCAACAAATTTAAGATTTTTTAAGATCTAGAAATTTTGGGCAACAGAAAATCGCTCAAAGCATAATTCAAAATTTTTATCTGAAATTTAAGAAAAATATAAGACCATTTTATGACCATTAAACAAACTCTTCCCCAAATTGAAGACCTTTCTAAGGCCTTAACAATGTGATTTTCCCACAAGAACCATGAAAATTGTAGGCAGAAAAGGTTATTAAATTTCAGGTTCTTAATTATGGGTTTCTACTGTATATTTTATGGGAATGTACTTACCTGTATTATGGATCATCATCACAACTTCTTCACGGCTGACATAGCTTGAAAGAGTGACCTTTAAGAAGCCACCATTCTTCTTTCGTCTGTCTGTCACCACGAAGTTACACACCTCTGCCGACCAAAGGCACTTGGGCGGGGATGAGGTGACATAGGCATGGTCTAGTTTCGTACCAATGTAGTTCCAGCAAACTTTGAAAGGTCCACTGTGAAAAATGAAAAATCACATGACTAAATAACAATAGAAATCCCCATTACTGGCATTGAAGGATTATGTATAAAAATGACAGTATATAAAAATATAAATATTTTGATAAAGTTCAACAGAATGTCCAGTCTTCCATGATATCATCAGGATTTTCCTGATTCAGAATCAGTAGCCTACATGTAGGCTTAGATGGTTTTTCCGGCACAAAAACCCCAGAAAATTTGGAGTTCACATACCACGGCCGCCATATTGGATAATGAGCTCCACAGGGGGAGGGGGATAAAAAATGTGTGGGGCATTTTTCTTCCACCTCCCCCTGCAGAGCGCATTATCCAAGATGGCGGCCGGGTTATGCGAACTCCATGTTTTCAAGCCTTTCGTGCTGGAAAAACTATCAAAGCCTACAGGTACGCTAGGAAGGGACACAGGGTCATCTTATCTCATGGTTCCTGCAGTTGAACAGCCTAACAATTTTAAAACCTTTTCAAATGAGACTTATTTATCTTTTTTAGGGGGGGTCTTGTACTTAAAGTAACTGTAGCAACAAACTCTTAATTTCCGGGCTTATACCAATATATCAGTTGTTTAGGACTTGAAAACAAACCATACCAAGTTTTATTGCCATACGACGGGTTTTCGTGGGGTTTTGATGGTTTTTAAATGTAAATAATATCACACTCTCGAGCGAAAAGTGACCCCACTTTTCGAAAGGGCCAGGCGTTCCTCCTTTATTCAGGAATCCTTACCAGAGCAATATTATTATTTTTCTTATTCAATATGATCATCTGTATAATTTTTCAAATGAGTTCAGTCTTTTCACAAATTTTCAACGATGCTTTGATTACAACAGGTACCAGATAAATACCTTATTTTTTCGGTGAAGTTTTCCATTTGCCTTGATGGCCAAACAGGAAGCGCGCATGAATACAATCCCTCGATCAGCGGTTCAAGTCTTACCCGCATGTTTTACATTTTTTTTTCGTTTTCTTTATTTTCTTTTTCGTTCTTTTTCTAGTCCTTTTCTTTCAAAACAAAGGGTTGTTCGAATAATTTTTAATTGCTAACATGCCCTAAAAGCGTTTTTTATTAAAAAAAAAGGCAAAGCATTATTTTCACTTCTTCTTGAAAAAAAAAGTGTAGCAACAACAGTTTTTCCATGTATTATTTTAGCGGCAAAAAAAAAACGATGCAAAAAGAAGTAGCGTTTTAAACTTAACATCCCAGACCTCTTTAAAGTGAAATTAGTCATTCAAAAGCTCCTAGATTAAAAAAATTCTTGCACTTTTTAGCTTGATGCAATCACCCGCTGTTCTCACTGGGCGGAGGCTCGTTTTATGGGGTCAACTTTTGAAAACGAAGAGCTGTTTTTAAACGCTCGTATCTTTGCTTGAGGTCAAATTTCGAGATTTTTTCTGACATCATATGAAAACTCTTTAACTATTCTTCATCTCAGGATAAGTAAATATTAAAAACAAGTTGCTGGAATTTGATGCTAGGGGCACTTTAAATATCAATCTCAAAGGTCTACAAATGAACATTCCTTTCACACAGTCATGCGGGCTTTGGGCTAAATAAGTAATAAATACTTCAAGTCTCCTACCTTCCTTTGCATGTCACATTCAGCTTGGCCATAGTTGCATCAGATGTTGCAAGATCAGTAACATTAAAATCTGTAATAGGTTCTGTTGAAAAATAAAGCTGAGATGTTGGTTGTTCACCATTTAATTGGAAATTTCAGAAAGAGATCCCATTTTTTCCAAGGATGCTACAACGGTAAGCAAAAGTTTCCAATATTCCAGAATTTCCGTGGTGACTTATGTACCATTTTATTTTTGTACACAGAAATTCTACTTTTGGGGTTCTGGGGAATAGTTGCCGATGTGGGCATTAGTCAAATATTCTATGGAAAACTGCAAATGGTACACAATTTCCCGTAATTTCTGGTATCCCCTGTGAAAGTGGACTACCTCTCAAGCAATTCCAAATTTTTTTGAAATTTTTCAGGGGGAGGAATCTGTACCATTTACAAAATAACCAGAAGTACCAGAATTTCTGATATGGTAAACAACCATTATTGCTATTGAATGGGTAAAAAAAAATACTTATACAATGTTACCATGTTTATCAATTTTTATCAGAGTTCCCTTTTAGCTAGGGTAGTAAGGATTCCTTTTTCAATTCAAAATTTAAAATTATTCATGCTTTATAAACATTTGCACAAGTAGCAAGAGCAAAATCTATGTTCTTATGACTTTATCAGTTAATGAGCATTGTCACCGTGCATACATTTTTAAAATTATGATCCATTTTTTATCACGATCATACTTTTTTTTAATCATGATTAATTCTTTTTTTATTGTCTTGATTATGATCATACCTTTTTATCATGTTTTTATCATGATCATACTTTTTTTATCAGGATAAATACTTTTTTTATCATGTCTCGATCTTTTTTTATTATGTATTTATCATTATCACACTTTTTTATCATGTTTTTATCACGATAACACTTTTTTTAATCAGGATAAATACTTTTTTATCATGGCTTGAATGCCCCCATTTTTATCATGTTTTTATCATGATCATACTTTTTTATCATGTTTTTATCATGATCATACTTTTTTATCAGGATAAATACTTTTTTTATCATGTCTTGATTATGATCATAGTTTTTATCATGATCATACTTTTTTATTATGTTTTATCATAATCATTCTTTTTGAGATTCTTTGTGATGCAAAAAGAAACAAAAAAAGTGCAAATGAAATGAGCCGACTTTCTTTGTGCCCATTTTTGCTTGCTAAGAATACAAAGAAACAAGTGGTCAAATGACCAGAATAGCTCAATTGAACTTCATCAAAACAATCTAGTGAGGAATGATCTGTGACTAAGAAAGGCAACTCTTACCTTTAATATGAATGGCCTTTAAAATAGAGTCCAGGCTATGCTTGCTATACTTTGTCATAATTCTTGGGGTCACCCATACACTATATTCCCTCTCTTGAGTGAAATTATGCACTATACTGTCATGCGTATAATGCAAACTTGTACTTTGATCACCAAAACTCCAGTCAGTTGAAATGTTTGTCACAATGGAGTAAGGGTTGTTATAGAGAAGGGTGAACGTCACGGGTCCTTTAGCAACATAGATCTTGCCGTCCACTGATGTTGTCTTGCTTCCTGGTGCACTGGTGACAGAAGCATCTGTCCAGAACCTCACTGGAAAAGAGAAGTACCATTTTTATTGTTTATCCTAGTGATTCATATACACAGGGAAATACCTTTATCAATAGTTTATCTAGTGATTCATACCAAAGTAAGGTGAAAAAGTGATTCATATGATACCAAAGTAAGGTGGAAAGGGAAGTTCAATTATCTATAGTCTATCTAGTGATTTATTTACCTGGTTAAGGTGAGCATGGGTAGAAATTGACTGTGTTGATGCTGTTTTTTCGTAACCTGTATGTGCTCCTATAGCAGCATTTTACTTTAACATTTTTGGTAATTTCTGTGCTTTAACATTAGAGTATTATTTGTAAGCCTTTTTCTTTCTAAACTTCAAGCTTATCCCGACAGTATTCGATCTGGACAACATTTGATATTATCTTGGTCAAAATTGATCCCTGAGGAGTTATCCATATCAGCTTAAGCCTGATTCTTTACTCAAATTTGAACCTACAGTAGTTTGCCCCCTACTCCTTCCATTAAAATCACTGAACTCCATTTCCCTCATACCAAAAAATGTGTAAAATATCTCTGAACTTTTAATGGGATAGCTCGTCCCCCTCTCCATCATTCCCATATTTCCACCTTCAACATGTATTTAACCATTAATCGCGTAGGCACCTACCATATAAGTGAAGATTAGTATCTGCTGACCCATTGTACTGCCTTCCACTTACGTCAGCTTGTAGGGAGACATTTACTTTGTAATGCGTGTCTTGAGTGAAATTATGCACCACACTATATCTTCCTTTGCCTGACAGTCTGTGGCCATCACCAAAGTTCCATGAGAATAATATATTTGATAGAGGAAACAGCTGACTTGGATCATGGAGAATGACGGAGAGGTTCACTGGTCCAACCTCTGACGAACTTGCAGCAAGTTGACAATTTATTGTATCTGATATATAATATTTTAAATGTTATATAAAAAATGTTAGATAGAGTAGTTTTTAAATAATGGGTGGGGGGGAGGGTGAACAATACTGCTACTAATAAAATATCAATGAATACTAATAAATGCTGTAGATCCATTAACGCATTGTTCAGATGGTAACCATACTGTAGTATTTATGGTCCCACACTCTAGGAGTTGGTGTATGGGTATTTATAATGTCAGTGAAATAGTCCAGTTTTGAATTCCACTGTGCCCAATTAACAAGCCGATTAATAAAATAACAACAACAACAACAATAATAATAATAATAATAATATAAAAAAAAAATGAGAAAAAAGCTCTTGGCAGAAAGCACAAAAGAAACACAACATAAACAAAGTGTATTTCATCGATCACTAAAACAATTCTATTCATAAAACATAGTATGCTCAAATAAGAATGACAAGCGCAGGGGAAGAGGTCTCCAGATTTGGACCAAATGTGTCTTATTTTAGACTACTTTGTCTTCTAAGTTGGCTCCCCAGAGACATAAATAAGTCTGACACAGATACAGGAGTATTCTAGTGCATGACTGCTAGAAGATTAACTGTGCTGTTTACTGTGCTGGGTCAATCAGCACATTGATGGCATAACAAAGGTGTCTGGAAAATGATACTCAAAGGTGTCTGGAAAATGATACTGAAAGGTGTCTGGAAAATGATACTCAAAGGTGTCTGGAAAATGAACAACAAAACAACAAAACTAGATTAAAAAACAGACAATTATAAAACTTATACGCCTATAATGCACAAGTTGCATTTGGATTATAAAAAGAAAAACCCCTGATCTATAATTCCTTGAAAAAATATTTTGCCTGTGCTCTAACAAGATGAAAGGACTATACTTGCGTCTGGAATATTTTTTATAGTAGATTGAATCTTTATGCAAGCCTTCGACTGCTCAAAAATTTGGCCATAGAAATAGTATTTATGCAGAAACACTCAATTGTTACAGCTTGTTGCACTGTAAGCAATCTCATTATGTAGTCTACAGTATGTCCAAGAAAAAGAGAATGCAGACATGTAGCCAGTATTTGCTTGGGGGGGCGGGGTACAGGCAATTCTTCATCTCGAAAAGAATGCCTATAAGCAGTGTAACAATATCTAACCTGTAACAAGGACACGAGTACAAGAGCTTGCTTGTCTGACTGGACTCGGCCATTGCTTGACACTCACTTCAACATCCTTCCAACCTGGTGATTTCCAGTCTGATTTAACAAAAGTGTCACTATGTGTTGCAATAGTACAGTTCTCTTTAGTTCGATATTCATCAAGAAACCAGCAGAACTCAAATTTATTCTGTTCAGGAGAAGTTATGGTAGCTGTTAAGGTAGTCCGCCCCCCAATAGTTGTAGGCCCGTCGTTTGTTATTACGACATCCAAATCGTTATCACCGATATGTCTGCGGTTGCTTGATTTCGCGCCTCTCTCTCCGTAGCTTGCAAATAAACTGAGATAAAGGAGTGTAATTCCAAACAGATAACGGAATTTTCTTGTGTCTTCGGCCATGTCGGTAGAGCTTGAGCAAACTCGTTCTTAAGTCACTTTTTGATTGAAATTGAAGTGGATTAAAAGTACGTCTAGGAAAGATTCAAAGTTCAGTTACTGTAGACTACTGCAGACAAGCAGCGTGCAGTGACGCTATCCCGTGGTTTCACTAGCTTGACCCTCATTCCATACACCCCGCAGAACAATGAATTACTGGGTAACAATTTACGGACTTCAGAAATAGAATGAGATTGTGTTTTTGTGTCGGTTCATTCGATGTCACATGCTGGTCACGTGTCAACACAGGTAACCAAAAACCTCAAAGAAATTTCCAAAAATATTTTCTTTTTGCTTACTCATTGCTCTTATAGACACAGGTTATCATTCCAAAAAACTTTAGAGAATTATAATCTTTTGTTCTTTACCTAAAAAAAGAAATCATAGCAATTAGCAAACGAAACTTTTTACCCATACTTGGGTTTCCCGTGTGACAAGGAACGCCTGGTACATAGGCTAAAATCACAAGACGAAAGTCAACACATATCAGTATGAAATTACAAAGTTTATTAGAATTAGCATCCAAAAAAGCCATCAACGATCACCGCAGCCTCAAAATAGACCTCACATCTCTACCACGGACGATACTTAACTCGCTGTTGTTTGCCTCCGTTCAGCAAGATCGGGTATTAACGCTAGAAACCCTCGTCACAAGATGGCCGCTGAGGGAGCTCGTTTTACGGAACTGTGATGCTCTCGATGAAAGCCACGCCGTATTGCTTGCTGGGTATTTACAGAAAAGTGGTCATGAGATTCGTGTGGTGGACATCACGGGATGTGATATTGGTGTGTTGCTTTCAAAAGAATATTTGGGGCGTGGTGTAGGGTAGCCTTGGGATGGGAAAATGGGGGAGAGTGGGTAGCCTGAGGATCGCCTGATACTCAGGCTAGAGATTGGGGGGGGGGGGGGGGTGAAAAATACTGCTACAAATAAAAAATAAATAAATACTAATAAATGCTGTAGATTAACGCATTAACGCATTGTTCAGATGGTAACCATACTATAGTATTTATGGTCCTACACTGTAGGAGTTGGTGTATGGGTATTTATAATGTCAGTGAAATAGTCCAGTTTTGAATTCCACTGTGTCTGCTAAACAAGCGAAATCAGGACAGAATGGATAAGAAAATGTGGTTGCTGGGATTACTGTATAACCTGTTATAGAAATGTTGTTACCCAAGATAAAGTATGCCTTTGAATAAATCTGTCCCATAAAAAAATCTGTTATATTAATTTATGCTTAAATGGTTATTTTAATTTTAAGGTACCAGAGGAACGTCTGCCTTTTGCAGTATGACTCAGCATCGCATATTGCAGACCCAAAAGCCCTCTACTCCTGACGAGGCTCCCTGCTACAGAACATCGTCATTAACTGTGTTTTTAGACTGCATAGCGAATCAGGATAATTATTTTTTGGTGAAAGAAGCATTAGTGGATCATACATCGGTTGATATCAAGGTTCACAAGCTGAGCATATCAGAGCTTCACCGTTCAAAATTGTGCTCATTGGTTTCTTTACTAGAGGTGAGTATAAAGTTGATGTGCATATATTGTAATTAATTATCTGAGGAGGGACTTGTATTCCCATACAAAGGTGGTGTTGGTGGTAGATATTTACAAAATAAACAAATACTTATTGTTTAAAAGCTAATCATTCTCCTTGCAGCTAAAATGCTGAATTATAAGAGCACAAATACAATGCTGTCAGTCAAAGACGTTAAGGGTGCTTTAGACAGCTGCCATATGACTAATGCCTGAAACAGAACACTGCTTACCGTATATCAAAATTATTTTTTTTGTGAGGGAAGGAAAACCAGAAAATACTCAGGGGGAAAGCAAGAACCAATTCACATAAGAAATAGGAACCTGTAACCCAGTGGTGAAGAGGCACAGAAGCAACATGCTCTGAGATAAATAGCTAACAGATTAATTAATGGTGTTGCTTATTTTCTGCTGAATAACTTTTGGATGAAATATATCAGGGGTGTAGCAGGGGGTGGGGCACTGGGGGCATGTGCCCCGCAATATTTTAAAAAATTATATGGAAATGACCAGTAGGGACGTGGCTGTGCCCCTAAATATTTTCTTAATTTTTCAGGATTGTGCTTCCCCACCCCCCCCCCCCCCCCCACCCCGTATTTCAAGGCCTGCTACGGCTACAAATATTAAATAATAGTTGTGCGTGGGTGGGGGGTTCTAGTCAATTGACAGAACTTTGTCACAACCACTTTGAATCATCTGCTTCTTGGTGATCTTTAGCATGTTGATCTTGCAGGCTGATGTGATCAATACGTTACACTGTCCATTCAACTCCCTGGAACAAGAGGGTGTCGTCACATTATGCCGCAGTCTTATAACTTTCACCAACCTCACAGACCTCAATCTTGCTTACAACTTGATCAAACACAGGGACTTTGAAGCCATAGATGGACTTGCTTCTACCTTCAGTATATTAACAAATCTTAAGAAACTTGATTTATCAGAAAACCAGCTTGGGAGTGGTGTTTGCCAAGTTCTGCAAAGTCTCAAAGTGAATTTAACACATCTAAATATTGGTGGGTGTGGTATACGTGAGTCTGAGCTTGATGCCTTTATGGGCATAGACTCATTGTGTCACTTAGAGGTCTTGGATCTGTCACGCAACGGGATGTCTTATGCAGTGAAAGCTATGTGTAGGTTTATCTGCAAGTCTGCAACAAGCCTACGATTTTTGCTGATAGAAGATAATATATTCACAGCAGAGCATGTTCCAAGACTGTGTCGGATGCTTAAGAAATTGTCATCATTGGAGACTTTATTTATTTGCTATAACCACCTTATACCCGATGATATTAAGATAATACGCGAAGCAATACCGAGCGTAGACGTCATCAATAGAGATTACCTTTTCTAGTAATAGATTAGGCAGCAGATTAACTTTCTCATTTTAAAAACCTGTGAATGGTTTTCACTAAGCTAACAGAGGACCTTTATTCTAATAGCTCTGTATTATCAGTTATGTCTTTGCATTCTGCTTGAAGGGTAACTGAAGAATAAGGAAGTTCCAATGACTCCATTTATTACATGATTGACACCTTTTCTTTTGTTCTTGCAAGTCCTTTATTTCACTAAAACACATATGAATAATTTACAATCTTAAAAAATGGGAAGGGCTTGATGTATCAGCAGAGAAAAAGTGGGGTTTAATATGAACTTGTTAAATATGAATGAGGTTAATAACTAGAATACTAATAAGGAGGAGTAGGTTAAAAACTAGATAACCGTGAATACTAATAAAGGACCATCATTTTAAACTGAGTAGAAATGAGCGAAAAACTTTTTGCCACTGATATGATAACAAGAACAATTGAACATTAACAACGCATCGATTTAATTGTCAAGAAAGCAAAATTTGTATTTGTAACCTTTGAAATTCAACAATAAGTTCAGCCAAATTTATATGTGCAATTTTGGAAAATATTATTCCACCAGCAAAGTTAGGCTGTGGGGTGGCTATCTGAGGCGTCTACTCCTTTTGCTTGTTTATTGTCATCAACATTACAGTTCTTGAAAATAGACATTTGGCGTTTTAAAAATAAATCGCTCTTCTTCGCTTGTCAGTGAGCTTTATTCTCACAGTGTGCTAACACTGAAACTCTGAGTTACCATAAATGACCTAATAAACGCCCCCTATCTAAAGAACGCCTCTGATCTAATGAACGTCCCTCCCCCTAAGCTTACAAGTTTGTAATAAACCCCCTATTTAATAACCCCCCTCTATTAAACGCCCCCCTCCCCTCCCCGCTTTCTTCCCTGCCAGCTTAAAAACAAACAACACAGACCCACTTTTTGGCCGGAAATATAAATGGCAATTAAATGCTTAACACTGGTAAGCAAGTAGCGTCTTGTTCAATGTCAAGTCCAAAATGAGGGTACTGCTCTCTAGTGTTCCTGATCTCATTGCTTAGGATGTCTGCAATTTTCTTTCGTTTTGTCCTCGCATTGTAGCATCCAGGAATAACAAGGCCTACTTCTCGTTTCCGTGTCATAGTTTGTAAAGAACGCCCCTTTCTAATAAACTCCTCCTATCTAATGAATGCCCCCCTCGAACCATCGAAATTTAATAAATGCCCTGGGAGTTTATTAGGTCATTAAGGCTACGAAAATTTTGCAATTCAACTCCAACTTTGGGGATTGAGTCCAAGCATGGAGCAGCCCTGCTCTGTCTAAAAGTTAATTTTAATTGTGTACAGTATTGATCTGAGTTTTTCAAATTTGTGCAATCAACCACCAACTCTCCTGGGTTTTCTTGCAGGTCAATAATAACCTAAACCTTGTTTGATTTTTCGACAAAAATAAACTATTATTGAGTTTTGTCTCTTTCCACCAGTTTATATTATTATTTACTAGGTATAGATCATGTTATAAGCCAGTTAATACCTTGGATGCACCCTCAGGCTGTTATACTGTTGTTCTCTGTTGTGATGGGTGCAGTCATTTCTGTGGTTATTTTGGGTTGAGTTTGCCACCCATGTGCAGTGTAAATGTTGTGGTACTAAAGGTTGGTTCCCGTTAGGGCGTAAGCGCAAACGGAAGCGCAACACAAGTGTGGTCGGTCAAACATAAGCGCAAGAAAATCAGGCTGTTGTGTTCTCTTGCACTTCCGCTGGCTCATATGTTCTAGTGAGAATCAGACAACTATGTGCGTTGCGCTTACGTCCAAGTAAGAACCAAACTTAAGGTATTGTTTTTGACACTTGTGTGGTAGTTGGTTTTAATGATGAAAATGACAAAGATGACAGTAAAATATCAGTTTTTAATTCCTGTTATGATTATGGTTATGATAGTTGTGATTCTTCTGTTACTGTGTTACTTTTACTTGTGTAACAGTTTCTTCAGCTACTATCACTAGAAGTTGTCATGCTACTGATTCAACTGCTTTGTTCACACTGATTTTGTTATATTTTTTGTCAGTTGGTAATAATAGCTGTCACACCGCAGTTAACAACAATAATTGTTGCGAATTGTGTTGGAACTGCTGTTGTTATAATGTTACGTATTGTTCATATCGACTGACAGTTGCCATAGAGAACAGCAGGCTTGGGCCATATCCCCCGAAGCGAGTTTCAGTTATAGAAAGTAAAGCCCGGAGATGTGTTAGAATTTGTCATAAGATCTTTGCTTTTACTGACACACACTTCTATATCATTAAGTTCCAAAACTTACAAGCAGATTCTACCTTCCTGCAACTAGTTTGCACTGCAATAAACATTCAGCCGATCTTTGCCAATAAAGAAGCCCTCGGCAGATCTTTAGCATGAATAATGAAACGTTCCTAATAGAATTGTTCAGATGCTCAAAGCACATACCAAAGCAGCATCTTGTTAGAGGCAGGATGTTTGTCAAAGAGGCTGATGAGTTGCACAGGGTGTGGTTGATAAGTTGCTCATGGTCAGGTAAGGCGGGGATTATCACTGAACCATCTTATGAACCATCTCTTCCTTTGTAATGAGGTGAGTTGTGCGGTTCAGGAGTTGCATCAAGGTCGTTAAGTTGTGTGACCACTCGTTAAGAATCTCATTGGGTGACTTGTTGCTGCTGAAGGTGACTATTCCTGAAGGTCTGTCTATCCGTGCAAATACTGTTTTGGAGACGACTAGTTCAGAGAGGAAATGTTCGCTTTCCTGCAAGAAACAATGTTGTTGTGTCATCAAATTTGCTTATTAAACTCCACAAAATTTAATGGCACCTGATTCCATTATAAGGCAATAAGAGCTTACAGTAATAACAGGGCCATAGCAGTCCTCGGAATATTGGTGGGGCACCATACAAAAACATTAAGAACATATTGGGGGGCATAGCCACGCCCCTACTGGTCATTTTTGTTATAATTTTTCAAAATATTGGGGGGGGGAGGTGCCCCACCCCCTGCTACGGCCCTAAAGAACAGATAAATTATCTCAAGTACTTCGTACCTCTACTGTTAGGTTGAGAAGTTGTGCCATTCTGGTCATGGAGATCCGTGTGTAGTACTTCGCCATCACACGAATGTTCTGAACAAAACAGCAAGCAAAGAGAGTCAATAGCTTTACATTGCCATAATAAAGCCATCAGATCACAGTATTCCATATAAATCCATAAATCCATGCTAGGGAAACAAAAATATTTTTTTGGTTGTAAAACATTGGCTATAGGAGCTATCAAGATGGTCATAATTGTCTGTGCTATATTAAACTTAACTTGATATTCTAAAATGACAGTCATAAAAAGTGTATTCATAAATAAATGCTACTCAAATTCACATGATTGTGATAATTGAGTTCTTTTTGCGTTTATTTGAATATTGTCAGTTTGTATATCTTTTTTTGTCAGCTATTTTCAAGCACAACGTTTGTTGCATGCAGACTTCAAGTTCAAAACTATTCAAGCTCAGGTCAATTCTTATTAAGGAATCTTAAAATACTATCCTTTTCTATATGATATGATAACTGCGCACCCCCCACCCCTCATCTAATCCTTGGTATTTGCCTGAATGTGAGAGAGAAACTGACAAGGCTAAAACTTCCCATCTATTGACATCTAAAAATGAAAAATGATGTCATATAGTAATGCAGTGGTACAACTTACATGCTCAACAACACGCTTGCGGAGGTCGTCCCATCTCTTCTTGCCATTATCAGTATTAGTGTCAAACACACCAAGGGCGGAGCCATGTAATTCAGGGCCATACTGTTGTTGTACGTGTGCCCAGTTCATGAGCTCTGAGGTAGTGAAACACTTTAAAAGCTCCCTGTGAATACATGAAAATGTTCATAGGTGGTGAAACACTTAAAAAGCTCCCTGTGAATACATGAAAATGTTCATAGGTAGTGAAACACTTTAAAAGCTCCCTGTGAATACATGAAAATGTTCATAGGTAGTGAAACACTTTAAAAGCTCCCTGTGAATACATGAAAATGTTCATAGGTGGTGAAACACTTAAAAAGCTCCCTGTGAATACATGAAAATGTTCATAGGTGGTGAAACACTTTAAAAGCTCCCTGTGAATACATGAAAATGTTCATAGGTAGTGAAACACTTTAAAAGCTCCCTGTGAATACATGAAAATGTTCATAGGTAGTGAAACACTTTAAAAGCTCCCTGTGAATATATGAAAATGTCCATAGGTGGTGAAACACTTTAAAAGCTCCCTGTGAATACATGAAAATGTTCATAGGTAGTGAAACACTTTAAAAGCTCCCTGTGAATACATGAAAATGTTCATAGGTGGTGAAACACTTAAAAAGCTCCCTGTGAATACATGAAAATGTTCATAGGTGGTGAAACACTTTAAAAGCTCCCTGTGAATACATGAAAATGTTCATAGGTAGTGAAACACTTTAAAAGCTCCCTGTGAATACATGAAAATGTTCATAGGTGGTGAAACACTTTAAAAGCTCCCTGTGAATACATGAAAATGTTCATAGGTAGTGAAACACTTTAAAAGCTCCCTGTGAATACATGAAAATGTTCATAGGTGGTGAAACACTTAAAAAGCTCCCTGTGGAAACATGAAAATGTTCATACAGTAGGTGGCGAAACACTTCATACTCAACAAATTAATTACTCTCTTACGGGTCGAGTGTACCGCCCCCCTAGTGCCAATTATTGAGTTCATTATTTGAAATTTCATTTGATTATTTGCTGAGAAGTTTCCATTCTTGAAAGGAGTATTCAAATTTTCAAATGGACTCCTCTTGGACTTCTCTTTCTGCTAGTCATGTGCTGTATAAACTTGATAAATGGGCCAAAATTCGAACCACTGTTTCTTATCCAAGTCAAGAGGTTTGTGTGAATTTAAAACAAGGATAAATACCTCTCTATTAACACAAAAAACAACAGCAAAGTCTAATCAAAATTATCCAGCTTTGCTTTGAAAATTCAAAAAATCATTTCAAAAATGGATACTTCTCCGCAAATAATCAAATTAAATTACAAATGAATGCTCTATTTGTAGAAAAGGGCCTGATTTTATTTAAGACTTTGACTTTTGTATGTAATATACCAATCTATTAAGCGATTAGCTTTTAGCGATAAATGGAATAAGATATTGATATCAGTCCTGCAGGTGATAAACATAGCAGAATTTTTTTCACTACAATTCATCTCACTGGAACCAAATTGATTTGCATCATATGTAATCCTTACAATTTAACCAGGAATACAATTCTGTACTTACTTGTAGAGTGGTATCTCCTCCAGTGTTTTATCTTCCTTTACCCTGTGCAGGAGGTCTGATTGCTCATTGTCAAATGGCGCCAGCACAAGGAATAGAACAACATGCTTTAGAGCCTAGACACACAAGACAACACAAGCTGTTATCAAAACAGAATGGAACCACTCTCCTAACAGTAAAACCATGGACAGTACAAATATGTGAAAATAAGGAGAGATGTCATCTTGTGATTCATCAAAAGAAAATAACATAAACACTTTTTTTTTTTGGTTTTCAGAGTGTTGACCAATAAGAAATTCAAAATCATAAAATCCACCAAATGCTGGGGACATACAGTTAAAGAGCTAGTAGATGTTTGGTAAACTAGACATATAAAACACATCTTCTCCTGACTATTCAGTGTGACGCATGCTACCATCACAATCTTAACGGTTTGTGAAGTACTGCAAGAAACATACCGTCTGATTAGCATTGACCACACTATACAGCCAGTGTGGCAAAGACAAGCTTCATTGCAAATCAGAACACAATGAAACCGATCTAGTTATAAAATGCATCAATCAAAATAGTGAATCTTGCACGCTTATTAGTCAACGTTGTCTTGATGGCCACAGTACCGTGTGCAACATTACGTCTAATAAGAAGTTGATTAAATAATGGCAAGTGCAAAGTACCTGGTGTTTCTTCTCTTTGTCTTCTGTGATGATGGGGGTTTCATAGATGGCCTTGTAATGTTTACATGTGGCCAAGTAGTTAGACTCCTGGTCAGCAAGCTCTATCAACAGTTGGTAGTACTTTAGCTTTAAGTCCTGAAGATAGCAAAATCAGAAATCAAGCTATAAATGCCTTTTATTTATGTGGTCCACAAAGATTTTCAAGTGGGGACAAACCTATGTAAGCAACATCCAATACAGTCAACCATAGCTATTTTACAGAAACCCTCTAGACCTATTAGTTTGAGACCATAATAACAGGGGCTGCTTTACATTGCCTTGTTCGGACATTCTGAGGCTCTGCATTTTCAAGGTTTATTTGGCCTTTGCACCCTACAAGGTCTTGCTAGAATAAAAGCTTAGACCAGGTACATGCCTTTGATTACTGTCACAATAATCTAGTAAGGATAAAAAATTATGTCATTTCTATGAATCCCATGCACCTGTTCCTTGTCACCATCAAAGAACTTGGGGCTTATTTTCTTGCTGATGATCTGTGTTCTGATGTAGTCCTTCTTGGCGAGACAGAGCCGCATCTGTTCCATGATAAACTCAACTTTCTCCTTCCTCTCCATAGAGCCAAATGTCTCAACCTGAAAATCCATGCACATTACCATTATAGTTACTTGATAATATTCACCTGGAATATCAATGCTTTATTTCCGTATTAAAAGAAAAACATTCTAATGTAGTCTTAACCATTTGACAATAATTAAAAGGTGTACATCATATATTGTCAAATAAAGCAAATAAACACAGGGTTTATGCTCTGAGCTCTTGCCTTAATGATACCATGGAGTTGAAAGTCTCAACCTAGGAAACACAACTAACAGCCAGCAACCCTGGGTTGCTTGATAATTCCCATTTTATAAAACTGTTTGGCGAAATATAAGTACCACAAAAAATGCTGGTATAATTACTACCATAGCTGAAGGGGAAAAATAGTGGATAGGACTCAATACCAAGTTTAGAGTGCAAAATTTATGGTTCTGACAAAGTGTCACAATATGGGCAAGTTAATCAAATCAGTCAATCTTCCGAAACCCTCAAACCCCCACCGGCTATGGGCCTGCACCAACATCTCAGTAACATGAGCAAGACTTTTTTTTTGTAAGTGAGACAATAATTCAGGCTGGTTAAAAAACAAGGTAAATGACAATAATAGGACTTCCTTTCAGGGGCGTCTCTAAGAAATTTGTTGGTTGTCTAGTAAAAGGAAGGCCCCTACCATAAATACATCCCTGTAGAGTATACTGTTTGATGTTTAATGAACAGCACACTACCTGAAGTTCCTGCAGGATGTTGGCAGCCTCTGTGATGTTCCCTTCATTCTCCTTGATCTTAGCAAGCATCATGGTGAGACGTGCCCTCTCAATCTCAACATAGATCTACAAGACATGCAGAGAGTCAAAATAAAAACATGCAGGGCAGAATTGCCCATGAAATAGAGGAGGCTGGAGCCAAATTTATAAGGTAAGGGGACATTGGTATAGAACTGAAATAATTGCACTAAACAGGGCTTAAAACTTTTTTTATTCTTAATAATCTAGTTTCAAATGTGACTATTAGGTCACCAATTTTAAATGCAAGATGCTTCATGTATAGGAGGGTCAAAATATTTTTTTTAAGTTTTAAAACAGGCACATAGCCCAGTCAGACAATCCGTATACAGAACTACAAAACAGACAGAGTCAACACTACATTATAGCCAAACAGGCTCTCTACATACTTATATAGACCTATTAGCAACAATCCTGCATCAAGAAGCATATGTCAATATGTCATATGTCATCAAGAATCAACTGTAGACAGACCTTGCCGGCGGTGACAGTGCGTAATGTGTCAATCAATTTGAGCTTGGTCTCCATGTCTGGTGTTTGGTCAATATACGTGTATGATTCCTGTATCATCTTGGTGACGGCCTGCTTCAGCTGACTGCGACGTTTGGTCAAAAGGATTATATGCTCATTCAGTGCATTCCAGTCTTTGGCTTTGAAACATAACTGTACTATACAGACCAGGATACGTGCTGTAGAGTGCATATCTGCAGCCTGAAATAGAAAATATCAACAGTGTAAACACAGGTGGTTAAAGACATCTTAATGAGAATTTTCTTAGTATATGAGGCAGGAGTGTAAGAAAAAACTAAAACTCAATAAAGTCCCAATTTAACTGACACACGCACTTTCCATGGTTGCAAACAGTAAAGAATTCCAGTAAACACTATACAGTACAGATTAGTTGATCAAGTTTTGCCTCTATCAACATGTCTAAAAAACATACAAAAACATTATTGGAACTTTAAAGAAAGGCTGAACTATAGAATAACTTGTTTTTCCCCACTTATTGATGCTTTAAGGTAGACAGTTACCTAAAAAAAAGCCTGTCCAAGGTTTTTCATTTTTTACAAAACAAGCGCAAAGTTGTTGTTTTGCCATTGCAAACTGTCTCACGTTTTGCTCGGTGAAAGCCGGGCTCATGACGTCACAACCTTGGTACAGCTCCTCAAAATTGTTTGAAAACGATAACAACTTCGTTTTAAAATGACGGCAAACTCGTAAAAAAAAAAACGGGCAGTACTTGCGCAGCCAGGGCTTCTCCAACAACCACTATACAACACATGTGTCAATACATGCATCTTCAAAAGACCTGGAAATTAGGAAAAAAAGGCCTGATTCGTCGGACTAAGCGAAAGGAGTTCTCCATCGTAAGCGCCACCGCTCTTTGTTCGAGCCATTTCGCCGATGAATGATTCAAGCAATCAAACCTGAATCTCCCTGATGCTAAGGCCTCGAAATTCAAAAGGAGTTTAAAGAGGGGACCTCTTTCTACACTGCATCGGGAAAGAAAAGAGAACATAACGGAAAAAGCTCGCAAGGGACCGCATGTACTAAGTATACAATGCATATTTACGACAATTACGCTGTGACAGACTGTGCGAGTCCCAGCAAGTTTTAAGGTTACTATAGATGTTATTTAAATATAAGTTAAAGAATGTATAAAACAGAATCAGCCTGGCTTTAGTGGTCATTTCTTGTTCATTGATACATTTCTTTTGTTCAAAAATACAAAACGCAAAAATTAATAAGCAAGTATTTCACACAACGGCAACGCATTGGTCTCAAAAGATCTACACGGTCAGATTTACCAAACAAATATTACCATACAGCATGGTAATAAAAGCACAATCTTTTAAAACAGTTTTTTCGAAAATGCAATACACATGACAACATCGTATTCGTCCACAACACTCGCACCGATAGTTATTATAACGCCAGCTCGGATTTCTATCTGTTAGGATTTCACTGATAGTTTATTTTCCTCTGACTTCGACTCTGATCGAGGCAATGAATAGTTCAACAACAAAATCCAATGAGATCAACAAGGATCAAATATCCAATGGCTGGAACCGGAATCTAAAGAGTTGTACAAGTCATTTTATTACTTTTATAATAATATCGAGAACATGACAAAAATTGAAGAATGAAATTTGAGAAGATTTCAAGCAGGAAAAGTCAATAACAATAGCAATCGAGCACGTTGGTTGAATGAAAGTTTGCCGTAAAATCGATTACAAATAATTTAATGTGTCATTAATCTATTAATACTCACATGAAACAGGATTTCCCTTTTTTATTTAGTATGCCAAGCTTTAATCTATTTTGACTCGAAATAAAATAGGAAATACAGGGAGCAGAACAGACAAATTCAAGTGTACGAATTGTTTTGACAATCTCTACGGCGATCAAAACAAACGAAAGCTATCTACTGATAAATAAAAAACATTTTTATTTACCTCAAACCCACTTCTCCATGCTAGATTCAAGCAAGTCCATATTTATCAACCTATGTTACTTCATCGACAAGTACCTCTAAAGTTGAGTCATCGTCTTTCAGTTTTGAAAACAACACTTCCAATTCCATTCGTAAATCGAGGCTCTAAGCCTATTGGCCTGGTACTTTCGATCGACGACGCCATCTTTCAACTGAGTTCTGGGGCTTTCATTTCGGATCTCCTATATGATTTAACACTAAATTTTCGTGCCGTACCATGATTGTGAAGTCACCACAGGCCTCCCAAGGGTCCAAACTCGGCCCCAGTCTGAGAGACATTTTCTTTCGACAGGAATTAAATAAAAAAATCCAAAAACAAACAAATATGAAGCACCTTTTTTTTATTAAGGCTTGCTACTTAACTTCTAGACTTATGTTTTAGCAAAAAAAAGTTTTCGTTTCGGACCTAGTTTAAACAATTTTAAAGTTCCAATTGCTCGACTGTCTGAATACTCTCTATTGCTTGCATTCATGCCCTATACTTCCCTATCACAAGTCGGCTTAGGGATTGGATACATAGCATAGATGCATAGCTCTCCAAATAACAACTTTGTCAAAATCCTACACCTAATAACGTTGTCAGTGAAAACGGCAAATGGCCATTGTCAAATGGCAGTTATCATATTAAAAAATACAGTACCACAGAATCTACTGAATGAAGGAAAATGTGTATAATTTCTGTGATTATATTACCTATCATCTTTATTCTTACAAATAATTATACCCATAATTAGTGAATGGTCTTAGAACTGCCATTTGCCATTTGCACTGACAACGTTTATTGAAATAGGTGTATAAGTTACTTCAGTGCTGTTAAGCTTTGTCACCCCTTTTGATTGAGATAAGTAAAACAAGATCACATTTCACTTACCGTTCTTGTCTGCTTTTCAAGGGATAACAGAATGTCTAGAGATTCCGTCAGTTTTCCCTCCTAAAAATATAAAGAGATGGTTTGATTCTTTGCTTATTCGTTTTTTTCCCCCAAATTTAGCAAGAACTTCTATGGTACTTATTAACATCTTTAGACATAAAATAATACAGGCAAGATCAACTAAGTCTCAAATCATTCGCACCAACATTATAACATGGGATGGATGTTTTTCTCTTGAAAAAAAAGCAAAACTTTTGTACTTTTTACGTGACGGACAGGACGAAAATCTAGAGACACCGGCAAACTAAAAATTTCGCCTTTAATCCTTCGATAAAAGGCACGTAAAAGGTGTGGGAAAGTGGAATAGTTCTTACCGCAGCTAGAGCCTCACACTCCGGTATCCTCTTGTCGACTGTCTCACTGTAGTCGACCTCCATCTTCACAACATTCCCCTTCATGTCCGTCGTGGTCGCCATTTTAAATGAAATAAAGACATGTGCACCCAGGCGGCATCATGGGAGCATTAGTCAGCACATTGCCACAGGTAGCCCACTACGCTCGGAAACTAAGTTTCGTCGTTTTGTGGTCTAACGGTTGTGGGACTCAAAACCTCGTTCCGAATAAGATAAAAGCCAGGCCTGAATTATGGCTGCCTTCAACGCTTCAGGGGCTCATGAACAACATAAGGGAATGACTATTTGATATTTTGATCCCCCCCCCAAAAAAAATCAGCCAATCCCCCGCCAAATATTAACTCCCTGAAAATAAAATATGTGGACTCTCGATAAGATTCGTAGTCCTTTAGTACCCAGCATTAACACGAGTTCAGACGTACGTCTCATCTTTTACTCGGAGACCCAGAATTCCTCTAGAGTGCAAACAATATAACTGTGAAACATTAGCAAAAACTATTTACTAATTGATCTAATAAACGCCCCCTTTCTGAAAAACGCCTCCTATCTAAATGAGTACCCCCTCGCTCCCCTTACCCCCCTCCCAGTCTAAACAAAAGGACATAGGAATTCCGGTAGTATAAATCAAATATCAAATTTAATTGCCTTCTCGCCTAATCCAAGCGAGTAGCGCTCGTCTTGCTCGATGTCCAGAAAGGCTTGCAACGCAAACTTATCATTTGTATCCTCACGATCATTCGTTTTTAATGAACGCCCCCCCCCCCCCCCCCCCCCCCCGGACCATTAATATTTAATTAACACCCCGGCGTTGTTTAGTAGATCATTTATGGTAACTTAAGTGCACCAGTCCCTTAGATTCAACTGAGGAGTTCCAAATAAGAAATTTAAAAATCGCTCAAAATTGGTTTAAAGTTAGCCCCTGGTTCTCTTATCATGTTTAAAAAGTTTGAGTTACATACAATAAATATTTTTCGAGAAATTCCGAATTTACGATTTTGCCTATAAAATCGCCGATTTGGGGGCATTTTTCACCTTTCGTACAAAATCGCAAAATATTCTTTAAATATACGCGGAATTAAAAATAGCGATACAGATCCTTAGAAAGGAGTTGATAAGGTATAAATCGAGTGGTTTCTTTACTTTTTCCGGCAAAAAAAGGTATATTTTATTGCTGTCTAAACATGTCAATAAAAAATGTCGACTTGAATAATAGCTTAAATTTGGGGCTTATAAAACCGATGGTACATGGATTTTCGCAGAGATTTTGCACTTTAAGCAAACATTGGTGTTATTTCTTTCGATTCAGCAAATAAAAAATTGGGGGAATCAAATTCCCGAATTATAATGAAGCCGAACGCAACCCCATGTCGAGCTCAAATAACACGCGATTTTCTTGACAGCCGTCTTTATTAGATACACATACCTGTTTGTACAGGAGACAAACCACAGATAATAAACTCTACCCTTACTGTATACTAATCTCAGATGCTGTATAATTGTCTTGGTTCATCCTTGGAAGTTACTGGAAGTCAATAAAGACATAACAATGAAAAATATTTGCTATTTTGTACAGACTTCAGTTCAGAACACCTGCCGGAATGGCAAACTTTGAAGGATTTGTTTGGGTTTTAAAGTTTCTTTACGCTCAATTGAAGTAAAAGATATTCAAACACGTCAGTTCTTACCTTCTGCCAAGAGGTTTCTGGGAGAAAAGCCGATTTGTAAGATTAATTTCAATGAAAGGTCAAGTACTTGAACACGAGTCTGGTTTCAGATGACAACTGATCAGCGGTCTACCAGATGAGAATGCATGAATTTGCAAAGGAAACCCGATATAAAGAATAGTTTAACTAGTCGGCTTGCAGTTTTTATTCTAGATTATTTCTTATTTTATGTTCTTCATTCTATAAAAAAACATAGTAATGATGCCAAAATTATTTTAAAAAGATACCGTAGGAAACACCAATCGAAGAATAAAACACAAGCAAACATGCTTCGTTGACATAAGGGCATAAGCTGGAAGAATTGTCACACTCCCTCAAAGCGGCATCCTGTTACAGTAACACCTCCGTTAGCCACAAAAGGCTTTAGGGCAACACAAAGAGATCACATAAGGCTGCTTCTTATAAAATCAGGCAAGCATAAAATTGTAATTCAGATGATGCTTGATATTTTTCTTGATCATGACTACCTGTGATTACGCTGTTTGCGTGGGTGGTCCTTGTGGCCCTAGTGTCGATTGCTCGAGCAATTCAAAGTGCGTTCTTAAACTTTAAACTGAGTTTGAACTTCTTCTTGCTAGAGCTGGTAAGTGAATCATGATTTAACGACCGGAGTATTTGTTAAGCGCGCGCGTAGGTGACTCTTGAAACGCAAATGTAATCACAGGTAGCCCAGGCAATGGTTGCTTGTCCGTAGCTCGGAATTCGGCTGTTCTGTGAGGGGACGAGTAAGGCGACGACGAGTGAAATGAGTTCTCTAATAGAAATCTGACTACCCCCGAAAGAACAAAGAGGGATTTTTTTATGCCTTTGCAGTATCTTCAGGGACTTTTATTGTCGGATTTGGCTACGTACCAGGGTTATCTAGCTTATGCTTTATAGTTTTGTCTACAAATAGCACGTCAATTGGGAACCGAAAGTGGACCCTCGGCAGCTGTGGGCGCACACCCTGCATCCCCCCTCCCCCCCCCCCCTTCCCCCTGGGCATATTTTGGGGAGTCCCTATTTCAACTCAACTTCCCGTTTCGTAGACTCGACTTATTTATCGCGCACCTCTGCTTTCCTTATATTAGTTTATGTGTGTTCCGATGTTTGTGTGTGTGTGTGTATGTGGGGGGGGGGGGGGGGGGGGGGGGATATGCGACGGAGATTGATTTTTCATTACGGACTTTGCGCAAAAGTACAGACTAGCTCACAGGCTAAAACATCCCTCGCATTAAAACAATGTCAATCAGCATTATATCTTTCGTTTAGCGAAAGTATTATTTTACCCCTAAAACACGGGGAGTAGATCGTCGTCTGTATCGGAATCATAGACATGTTCATTCAATCTGTCGCAAGCTCCAACTGATTTTGTAACCCTTTTCCAGGCAGTCTTGTTGGCATTGCACAGTTGTTGTTCTTGTTATATCAAGCAAAGTAGCCAATAACGAGTTAATGTTCTCACGGCAATCTACGATTGTGCTTGTGCAGAAGGGAAGTAGCCCATAGAGGGTTACTGTTCTAACGGCAATCAACAGTTTACATTGAGTTAACTGACAGCTCATCAGTGGTTGGACAGAGTGATATTTGTTTTCTCTTGCTACAAAGTAGCGAAGAAGCCCATTTAAAGTCACTATTCTCACGGTAGTCGCCGATTTTCCAGCTACCGATTTTTCAAACTACTTCAGTCACCTGGAGCAAGTCCGTAATGAAAAAGAAACTCCGTCCCACCGGCGACCAGCAACAACGGCACATTTACCCTAGGGACTCCCACGCAAAAGGTAAAACCTTTAAAAGAAAAAGTCGACAACAACGCAGATTTATGTTTTTTAGAACGATATTTCGGCTTGCCAACACCTGCCTTCTTCAGCTTCAGGTTATAAATGAGTTACAATGGCATGTTACAGCTAGTATATGTACAAAGTTCATTGATGATTTACTAACAAAAGGTAAAAATAGTAATTGAGTAAGGGGTGACTTATGGAAGATGGTAAATAGGGTGGTGTGGATTACAAAGTAGCTAAACGGTTTCTTCACATATGTTTGTGTATTAAAAAAAAATAAAATAAAAATAACCCGGTCCGCCGAGGTCTGGTCCGCGTAGGTCCTGTCTTCATTTTACAAAGACCCGCTCCCATTATTGATAAAAATTTCTGCAGTAATCAAGCAGTGCTCATGCGCACACAACTAATATGCAGATAAACGTAACGTATACAATTTTTACTCTTACGCCTAAGTTCTTTACCAAATCATCAGATGTTTTTGAAAATAGACAAACAAGACATGATATCGCCTTTTTTAAAATATGATTTTCTAATAAAGAAAGAATAGGACTCAAAACGGTATGTTCTTATCGGGATTAGGATACCTGTGGAAAGTCACGCATTTTCATCTGGCAGACCGCTGATCAGTTGTTGTCATCTGAAACCAGACTCGTGTTGTAGTACTTGACCTTTGCATTGAAATTAATCTTACAAATCGGCTTTTTCCCTAGAAACCTCTTGGCAGAAGGTAAGAACTGACGTGCTTGAATACCTTTTACTTCAATTGAGCGTAAAGAAACTTTAAAACCCAAACAAATCCTTCAAAGTTTGCCATTCCGGCAGGCGTTCTGAACTGAAGTCTGTACAAAATAGCAAATATTTTTCATTGTAATGTCTTTATTGACTTCCAGTAACTTCCAAGGATGAACCAAGACAATTATACAGCATCTGAGATTAGTATACAGCAAGGGTAGAGTTTATTTTCTGTGATTTTTCTCCTGTACAAACAGGTATGTGTATCTAATAAAGACGGCTGTCAAGAAAATCGCGTGTTATTTGAGCTCGACATGGGGTTGCGTTCGGCTTCATTATAATTCGGGAATTTGATTCCCCCAATTTTTTATTTGCTGAATCGAAAGAAATAACACCAATGTTTGCTCAAAGTGCAAAATTTCTGCGAAAATCCATGTACCATCGGTTTTATAAGCCCCTAATTTAAGCTATTATTCAAGTCGATATTTTTATTGACATGTTTAGACAGCAATAAAATATACTTTTTTTTGCCGGAAAAAGTAAAGAAACCACTCGATTTATACCTTATCAACTCCTTTCTAAGGATCTGTATCGCTATTTTTAATTCCGCGTATATTTAAAGAATATTTTGCGATTTTGTACGAAAGGTGAAAAATGCCCCCAAATCGGCGATTTTATAGGCAAAATCGTAAATTCGGAATTTCTCGAAAAATATTTATTGTATGTAACTCAAACTTTTTAACCATGATAAGAGAACCAGGGGCTAACTTTAAACCAATTTTGAGCGATTTCGAAATTTCTTATTTGGAACTCCTCAGTTGAATCTAAGGGACTGGTGCACTTAATTAGCCTTTTGTTAATTTAGTGTCACTGAACCACAAACACGTGATCGCTGAACCGTAAATACGCATGCAGCGTGAAAAAAGATTTTTGAACGAGTTAGCTTATTGTAGTTTAAAAACCGTGTGCTGACTTGAGGCATGCAACGTGAGTAAGGTATTTTTAAACGAGTTTATTTGCGCATTGTAGTTATTTTACTTGCAGCGCTTCGTTTTAACTGTTATGCGTTGTAACGCTTAATGAATTGCACAGGCATTCTAAATCTAGTATATTTACGTTTTTACAAAATCTCACTACTTTGATTTAGTACTTCACTGTTATTCTATTTACGTTTCCCTTTCAATTTTGGGGAATAACGCTTTCCCGCGAGTATCGACGCATGGTATGAATTCTAACACATCCCCTAAAATCACGGGCTATCTGTGCTTTGACCTTTGCGTTTTCCTTGAGCTGTTGAGACTGATTTTAGACCGTGGCATACCAGGAATCTATTTTTCTTAAAATCATAATATTCTCCATATGAATTCAATCACAAGATGTTTTTATTAAAAAAAGACAACTTTATTCCATAACAAATTGTCGGGTGTCTAGTCCAATACATTTATTCTACAAAGATCATTTCAGTCTGTACAATAAATAGAATTTAGAAATCTAGGAGGGGGCGTCCAAAAATCGAACAGTGTCTCTAACAGGGTGATACATCTTATGAAAAACTTTAACGTCTGTCCATAAATCTTTTTTATATGTCCTATTTCTATGAAGAATTTAGAAGCACTTCCTGTGAACAATGGAAGGACCAGATTCGTCGTATTCCTGCTTGGAGATCCACATCTGTTGGAAGGTGGACAGGGAGGCGAGGATGGAGCCTCCGATCCAGACGGAGTATTTCCTCTCTGGTGGAGCGATGATCTTGATCTTCATTGTCGGGGGAGCGAGGGCAGAGATTTCCTTCTGCATGCGGTCAGCGATACCAGGGTACATAGTGGAACCACCAGACAGGACAGTGTTGGCGTACAGATCCTTACGGATGTCGACGTCACACTTCATGATGGAGTTGTAGGTGGTCTCATGGATACCAGCGGATTCCATACCCAGGAAGGAGGGCTGGAACATGGCCTCGGGGCACCTGAATCGCTCGTTGCCAATGGTGATGACCTGTCCATCAGGCAACTCGTAGCTCTTCTCGAGGCTAGAGCTGGATGCAGCAGTTGTCATTTCCTGCTCAAAGTCAAGAGCAACATAGCAGAGCTTCTCCTTGATGTCACGGACGATCTCACGCTCAGCGGTGGTGGTGAAAGAGTAGCCACGCTCTGTCAGGATCTTCATCAAGTAGTCTGTCAGATCACGGCCAGCCAAGTCAAGACGGAGGATGGCATGGGGCAGAGCGTAACCCTCATAGATGGGCACGGTGTGGGTAACACCATCACCAGAGTCCATCACAATACCGGTGGTACGACCAGAAGCGTACAGGGAGAGTACGGCCTGGATAGCGACGTACATGGCGGGGCTGTTGAAGGTCTCGAACATGATCTAAGAAAAAAAATAATAATAATTTAGTACACGATAATCCTCACACATTTTTGTGAAATAATATAACCAAATTTTTTCTACAAACTTGGATGTTTTTATATATATGTAAATACATTATTTAATTCACATAGTAAATCGATCCCTCCCCAGAAGACGACAAATTTAAAAGCGATTTCCTTTCATGCATTACCATATTTGGTCAAAATATTGAGCACGGAAATGTAATCGAGAATTAAACGTGTCTTCAGCTGATTTGAGGAATTGAGTGATTCAGCGACAGCTTTCATAGCGAAAGTTCGGGAGAAAAATTCCCTCGAGTGATGATGTATTGTTTGCAAGCTTCATCGCTTATCTCCTCGTCACAGCACAAGACGCTAAAGCAATATTCCGATGTAAATGTAGAATTAATACTCATCAAATTAATATCCCTGAAAAATGTAGCGACGGTTTGGGAACTACGACTTAAAGCTTCGATTCCAAGCTATATGGCATATAAATTTTAACATTTGGAGCGATATTATATACTTGAGCGATTGAAAGCATCAAAGCCGGTTTAGTAAGGTAGGGCGGGGTTCTCATACACGTTGAATCGACCACGAGGAATAGATATTATAGCAGGAAAAATCACAAAATATCTCCCTACCTGGGTCATCTTTTCTCTGTTGGCTTTTGGGTTGAGGGGAGCCTCTGTCAGGAGAACGGGGTGCTCTTCGGGAGCCACACGAAGCTCGTTGTAGAATGTATGATGCCAGATCTATCAAACAATCAAATGCCGGTAAGTTACTACTTTACACAGCAAGCACGAAGAATTGCAATCGTCGATTACCTTCTCCATATCGTCCCAGTTTGTGACAATTCCGTGTTCGATGGGGTATTTCAGAGTAAGAATACCTCTCTTGCTCTGGGCCTCGTCTCCTACATAGGAGTCTTTCTGACCCATACCGACCATAACGCCTTGATGGCGAGGTCGGCCGACGATAGAGGGGAAAACGGCGCGGGGAGCATCGTCTCCGGCGAAACCGGCCTTGCACATACCGGAGCCATTGTCAACAACCAGAGCAGCAACGTCGTCGTCACACATTTTGTTTAAGAGAGAGAGGTAAAGTTACAATGATCACCCAAGTTAGATCTGACCGCTAGAGAAAACTAGACGAATAGGCAAGAGGGCAGTGGCTCGTGGATTTTTATACTGCGGCTCGTAACAATAGGTGCCTGGTTTTGCCCATATTTGGTCAAAATTCGGTGCAGTTTCCGTACGATGGGCGCAGCGTATCAACACAAGCCGCATCGAGTATAAACAAATAGGAATCAGTCAATCATGTGACGTCAAGCATTTACTATTCAATGCCGACAAAAGCCGTTCTGGACCCGTCACGCTCTAGCGCCGCCAAGCGTGACGAGTCCAGAACGTCCGTGAGGGAGACTTCCTTTCCCGTGAAAGTTCTCGCCTCCAGTGCCGGGTTTCACTCGAAATAATGCCCAATTTTGGTAGTGCTTTAGGTGTACTGGCAATTGCAAGAATCGGCGTCAATTTTGTGAGTTTTGTGTTGATTTGAGTGACTTTTGGCTAAGATTTGCATAAACACTATTGACACATAGCAAGCGAAGAGCATAGATTATCGAAATTGTTATCACATGGATCTACAGCCGTGGAATTCTTTCGCTACGCTGAAGTGATGCAAATCACAAAATCACAGGCAAGATATTGCTAAGTTCTATAGGAGCGATTTCATAAAATTCTGACTCGCTTTATGACAACTGCAAACCTTTATTCAAATAAACATTGAATTCCTACATTTCTGTGTATATTCACTTTGTCACAAACAAAGGAGTTTAGAATTAATAAATATCGCTTACGATTCCACAATAAGCTAAATCTACTACCTTTAACTTCACTGTTTCTGAAATATTTAGTTAAATCTATTGGATTGTTCCGCAATGATACAAATCGTAATATGAAGACTAAGGCGTCATCTTTGATAACAGCGGGAGATGCATTATTATGCTGGCTTTCGACTGTCACTCAAATACGTGACCTAAATCGGGGCAAAACCGAAACACTACTTTATATCCTTTCCGCAATGAATAATATAATACTAGTATACAAATTAATTTGCTTGTAATTCTTGCCACACTTGGCTGTAGTTAACACCTAAAGAAAATCCTGGGGCCCATTGTCTTAGATGACTTATTGTTTATATTTTACTCTGCGTTAAAAACTGTAAGCAGAACGTCCTTTTCATTCTAGATCAACAATCAAGCTGAGTCTTCCATGTTATGTTATAATTTATTGTGAAGGTTTTTGGACCGCCAGTTGTGATAGTCACTCGCGCGCACCACAGGCAGTCAAGTCACCATGTGACGATACTAGATAGAACTAGCTTCCAAAACCGGCACAGCTCTCCTTCACCAACACCTCACGTTTTTTTATCTTAAAACAATTCTAGTCTTTTGATTAATATTCTTTGCACAGAAATTCTCAGTCTATTCCCGAATTATCTCGAGAAATTAGCAGGATCACCGGTCTTTGAATCATTGGTATGATGAAGCTCGCGAGTGGCAAAATATTGTCCTTATTGTAACGTACAAAACAGTGTTAATGCATTAAAAGCTTTCTCTTTGTATCAATGTCAGCTAAGTTTAAAGCTCCTTTTTGGAGGCGTGGCGGTGTCGCTGTACTAAAGGTCATCCGGCGACAAGGGAAAGGAAGTTAAGTCTCTTTCAGCTGTCAACGGTAGCAGCACAGGAAAATATTCCTACAGACCTTACAGGCTTTACCGGAAAATGCTCCAGTCTCTAGATCTGCGCTGTGGCCTCACAACACTCATCATTGAAATGTTGTAAGTAAATGGAGCTTCACTCGAGCATCAAATGGTGTTTATAAACAAACAGGCGGAAGACAGGACATTTTCAACTTTTTTCTAAATGTCTAGTGGGAGTACCCTGTTTAACTCAAACTTCATTTTGCCATCTGTGTTGTTGCCATGTTCTAAGGAATTCCCTTGTCCCAGGACCTCAAACATCGCCCAGTTATTGACAAGCCTACTCCTCGTTTACTTTAACGTTCGAGCCCCTGAAACCATGGTTACTAGCTCGGATCACGTGTCCATACTTTCTGGAGTCTTGTAGCCGCTACTAACCTACCAGTCGCTACTCGACGCTACTCGCCCACGAGTCATTCCTTTTTTAGTCATTCCTTTCTGTGGCCGCTACTCGCCCACGAGTCATTCCTTTCTGAAGCAGCTACTCGCCCACGAGTCATTCCTTTCTGTAGCAGCTACTCGCCTACGAGCCATTCCTTTCTGTAGCAGCTACTCGCCCACGAGTCATTCCTTTCTGTAGCAGCTACTCGCCTACGAGTCATTCCTTTCTGTAGCAGCTACTCGCCTACGAGCCATTCCTTTCTGTAGCAGCTACTCGCCTACGAGTCATTTCTTTTTGTAGCAGCTACTTGCCTACGAGTCATTCCTTTCTGTGGCCGCTACTCGCCTACGAGTCATTCCTTTCTGTAGCAGCTACTCGCCCACAAGTCATTCCTTTTTGTAGCAGCTACTCGCCTACGAGTCATTCCTCCTGTAGCAGCTACTCGCCTACGAGTCATTCCTTTCTGTAGCAGCTACTCGCCTACAAGTCATTCTTTTCTGATGCCGCTACTAGACTTACGAGTACTATCTTCCTGCAATGCCTTTCTTCACGTGGGCTAAAAAGTGGAGGAGTGAGAAATTGGCAAATCTGTTCGAAATAAATTTGTACATATCGTACATGAATTAATTGCACAGCCCTTCACTCAAATATTTAATGCTCCGTCTTAGCTAACAAATAAATGTTCTAGCTTCAAATAAACCCAAGAGTGTGACCGGTCATACCTGTTTTATTGATCATGTGTATGGGCAGAGATTTCATGTTTTTCGTGACCTTTGACTGATACATTCATACATTCCTGCCGTCGTGTACTGTGTACGGATTGCCCTTTTATGGTTTTTTCCAGACTCAACAATCATACATAAACCACAATAAATAAACTCAAGTACTCCTCTTGAAAGAAAATATCAATAAAATTTTACACGCACAAAAAAAATGACCACCGCATTTTCCGATAGCCTGAGTGCGTAGAAAGCGCTTCCATAGGTTTATTCGAGAGTCTGCCCTAGCAAGGACATCGACTGCTAGCATCGCACACAGAGAGTTATAACTCAGGAAACGCTTGCTACGCTAATTTTCGGGAGCCAAGGCCGTCCTCCTCCGCAGGATTCTCGAGTGTTTTCCCTTTTTGGGAAAAAAGGGCTTTTATCGATTTCGGACTTCCTGTGACGTAATCACGGAAGAGTGGCCACTTTCGGTTCCGGTTCAACTTGCAACAGGGAGACCCATTTATAAAAATACCGAGAGAAAAAAGAAAGAAAACACCCGAGATGACTGCGGAGGAGGCTAGTAACGAGCCAGGACTTTTTCACTATCCACCCTTCCCACTCCTGCTGGTAGGATACAGTCCGTTCTGATGTACAGAACGATAACGATAAAAAGATCTACGAAAAGAGGGGGCAGGGGTGTGTGTTTGTGGGGTAGGGGGTGGGGGTGGGTTGCGCAGTCATGCCTATCATACAACTAAGCGACTAAAAGATTTGGAGATTCTTTATAAGTAAAGGCTACATTTTTTTTTTCAATTTAGCGTGGAGTGAGGGGAGGATGAGCACCTCTATACCAAGTCCAAGCTGAGCGCCTGGTAGGGAGACTCCTTGTGCGACAGAGGGAAAAATGTAAAGAAATTTTCCAATTCTTAATATATAAGCTCAAGATTTCGCATACAAGAAGTTCCTCTGACCAAAAGCTTAATTCCAAATTTTAAAGAAATTTAGAAGATATGAAATTTAGATATTAGCGAGCAAAATTGGCTTAATTTCTGATCAGAGCCCGACTTCTCCCTAAAAACGAGGAGAATTCATACTTTAATTAAACATTTGACAATTGCACTTCAAGCCTCATATCTCGAAGACGAATCCATTAGAAAAAAACAGTTTTTGATACGTTGGTTAACATAACACAAGGAACCTCTATGCAAAATTCAAGCTCACCGAAGTTAACCAGACCTTATTTTGGGAAAACTTGCCATTTTTTGCTCTGTCTATTTGTGCTCGTAACACCCCCTCCCCTCTATAATATCCTTCGCAGCTAAATTAAAACACGGCTTTTTGACAACATTATGCATGTATATTTGGACAAGTGAGCTTTAAAAAAACGCCACCGCCAACCCCATTACACACACACACACGCACCAACAACCTGCGCGCTTGCAAAACAAGAAAAAAATAATCATCCATGCGTGCGAAAAGTAAGAAATAATAAGAGTGAAAATGATGTGTGCACCAGAACCAGATCCACAGTTGTTAGCGGGTGTCAGGACCGCATCCTCGGGATTAGACAGTGATGTGGTCTTCGCAATCAATATGTGAATAATGGTAGAAGCACACAAGGAGACTAGGGATTAAATCTTCCCGGAGTGAGCTTCGCTATCATGTGTACAGAATGTCAAAAGGTGAACCATTATATGAAGATGGTAAGATTTTTGTTTGCAGGATTTTTGTTGTTGTTGTGGGGAAACCTGTGGGTCGATTTGCCACACTCTACGACCACGCATTGAGTTACATTGAGTAAGTGGGAGGGCCACACTGGTGAAGGGACAAACCTAGGAAGTCCAGCGACACCATTAAATATTTGATTGGAGGGAGGGGTGCAGAAATCGGTGGCCATAATAAATCTCTATGGGCGTTTTAAAATGTCGAAAAATGTCAACATGCCGCCGACTCCTCCCCCAAGTTTTAATCTCATACATACTACATTCTACTATAAAATGGAAAACCTTTAAAAAATATTTGACGTGTCACCACCGGGGCCTCAACCCCCAAAGCCACGTCCCCTTTATATTTCCGGTTGTATGTACGACCTAGAGAGCCTGGTTCCGACCAGGATGGCCGCTGACCAGTGAGTAGGGCGGAAGCAAAAAATGTCTGTCGAGCGCTATGAGACTTCCAACGAGAGAAACGGCAAGAAATGACCTGCTAAAACCCCGCCAGAAGACCCCAAACCAGCCTCCGTGTCATCACTGATACCACAGGTAAACGACCCGATAAACCACGCTACCCAAGAGGGAAAATGTGGCGGCGAATAAGGTAGCAATAGGCGATTGCGTGGACGGCATTTGTACGCATGCCAAGTCTTGCGGAATCTAGCGCTTTTAGAAGCTTGGATTATCTGCGCTCAACCATACAAGCAGTATGCTCTCTTTTGACCCCGCTTCGTACTCTACAAACCGGTTGAGTGTGTGTTGTATTGGTGTTTATAGTTATGCGATGTGTGATTCGTGACTGCTTGCCCATTTGACCATTATTATTAACCACGTGTGATAGGCACTGCCGGTATAAGTAATGATCTTATTCGCTCTTAATGGAGGTCTTGTTTTGTTTAGCTTGTTGCTAAAGTTATGATTTATGGCAGACACTTATTATGGCAAGTGGAGAGCACGATCTTATGGATATACTAATGCAGGAAGAGTCTGAACAGGCTACCGTTCAACCAAGTTTAGACGACCGTCTAATACAAGCCCCGGTAGGTTCCTAAGCTTTTGAAAAATAAAATTGTTTATTGCATAACTCAGGACAAACAAAAGCTTTTAGTCTGATCGGTTTGTAACTTTGTTTATACTGATACGATTTGTCACTTCCTCTCTTCTTTATTTACAGTCAATAAGAGGTGTCAATCACTTTAATAGGTGGATAATTAAGATAATGAATTAGTGGTATGAGCGAATTTAGGAAACCATTCAAAAATGAAACTTCCCACTTGATCTCATTAGAGTTATCATATCCAACAAATTCTTAGTTTCCTTCTGAAACAAAGTGTCAATCCGTCAAATCTAAAAACAAAAACATTTTTACACTTTCAGTTTTCAGTAACTGGCACAAATAGCTAGAGAATGAGTAAAATCTTGAGCTTATAGCTAACCATGTTGGTACAATGCCTGTGGTTTCTCTGATTTAGGGACTTAGTGATGATAGTTGTTATATAAATAAAGTATTTGTTTTGTCTGTAAATGCAGACAATAATTACCATTAACCAAAATAAACTAGGATGAGAAAACAAGCTGTGAGGAAGTTTACAGTACAAATGTCATTTACATCTATGGTGGAACCAAAACACCAAACTATTTGACTCTGAACCATACCAAACGCTGATTTTTAACAATTCGAAATATTTGTTTTTTTATATTTTTTTTTACTCTTTCATGGCTCAAAAAGTAAGCATTACAAGCACAGATGTCATTAGACAAAAAAATTGGAATTAACATGGTAAAAAAAGTGCCAAAAGTTTTGGTAAAGAGTTTTTAAAATAGAGTTCTTCTAAAAAACTTTAAATATAGAATTGTAACACCTTTCATTTCTTGTACTAAAACATTATCACTATTCATACCTCAGCATTAGTTTTTTTTTTATCACTTATTGTTATTTTAACCTAAATACCAACAGAATATTGAGCATTTTCTATCAATGAATGCAAAAAGTCATTTACCAGGACATTTTATAATCTGCAACAGTAGATAGATTGGTGTCTTAAATACATTGATTTCATATTGATAGATTGATTTCATATATTTTCATAAATAAGGTCATTTTTCAAAAATAATAAAAATAAACTAAATTTTGACAAAAATCTAAGGTTAAAAATAGGTTGAAAGGGTTCACGAAAAACATGTAAAAAGTTAAATAAAACACAAGCGCCGCAAGCATTTATAGAATAAAAACATGGACAAGGTATTTGAATCTGCAAATTGTTTTTATTTACATTGCGGAAGTAAGTTTACGCAGTATGACCTCACAGCATAATTTAATTTTTCAAGAGTACGAATAATAAAAATCTATTCACATTCCATCTATTTTTTTATTTCTATTGACATATTTACATGGATGTTATTTCTTTGAAAAATTTAACTCTAAAATGTTTAAAATTATTAAATAGAATACAAATGTTCTCTCTCAGAGCTCAGAGTGTTCATGACGACTGATTTAGCCATTTTTTTTTACCAATAACGTTGATATGGGATTTCCATGTTAAATGTTCGTCAATATATACTCCAAGAAACTTTACAATATTTATTTTCTTTTTCTTTTTGTCTTAGGCTTGTGAAAAGTTATTGTAATATACAGAAAAGAAAATGAGAGGCTGTCTTCTCCCAAACAAGCACTCATTTCAAACCTGAATAAGAAACCTTAGTCATCTGTAGAGAAGCCCTACATCTGTCAATTAATCAATCAATTTAATGTGTTATAGCCTCTAGCTTTTCACTTGTAACATACAAATTGGGGACACCTAGCTAAATAACAATTGTCTTAAAATTATAATACAGTGGAACCTGGATTTTATGATACTGGGTTTTATGATTCCTCGTTTCACAATGATGTTCCTTTCTCCTTGCGGAAATACAGTGAAATGTATGAGAAATTACCTCAATCTAACGATATTGGATACAACGATATTCTCGATTTTAGGATACAAATTTGTTCTCCCAAGCATAATTTTGACCTCGATACAACAATATTACTGGTTCTGTCTATCAACAAAGAGAGAAAAACTCAAGACACCATACAGGTACAGTACAGTTAATCGATTTTCTTGACTTGACAGATCTTGTTAAATGCAGATTCAATTTACTGAGAGTAACTGTACAGTCTTACTAGCCTGAGTATCAGGCGATTTGATTTTTCAAAAGTCGGAGAGGAAAAATAAAAGTACGCCTGACACAAATACTAGACCCGCCGCCTGCTGCCCCTTTTCAGGCCGCTGTAAATTCTCGGCTGTCAAATTTCCAATAACTCGCGTGGTGGCAAAGTCAAATGCTCAAATCAAATTATAAACAGCATTTATGTAAAACAAAACTTATTTGGTGTTATATTCAAGGGTAATAATTTTAGTAACGACGAACCCAAGTGAGGGTAACTTTATGCTAAATGATTTGCAACGCAAAGATTGTTCACGGTTTAGGAGATTTATGATTTTAGTATATAACTGAAGATCCACACATCACTAAATTACTACAAGATATTGACATCACCGATTTACTACAGGCTTTCTCGTCTAAATAGACAAACCTCTGCTTGAACACAAATGCCATTATTTTATAAGCACACTCGATCAACAACTCACAGGAAGTACCTAAAACAATCCTAAGCATTCTTCATGCTCTCACAGACAAATTTCTTGAATATTCGGCGCCTTGTCTGTCTAAAAATTTGATAACTACTATTTATGATGTCCGTAGTATTAAGCAGCTTTTATGACATCCATATTTCCAGCGCTTTTCGTATAACTAGTAGATCTTCGCTTCAAAAATGAGAAATATATGCACCCAAAAAGCGGCCTGGGCAAGACATTTGAACATCTAACCTGAGTATCAGGCGGAATTTTAACTTTTCCGAAAAAAACGAGGAGAGGAAAAAAATTATATTTTTAATGTTATAGAAAACGATTTCTTTGATTCTGCTAACGCAATGTCAAAAGCAGTTTTGGAGTCTGCCATTACTCTGAGAACGACCATTCGACGGGTTAGGGTACTATATATAGCTGAACCAATCAGCGTGTCCCATTCGAGTGTCCTTTGTTTTTTTACCAATCAGGAGCCATGCTGGAATCTGGCATGAGAACATGCAATTTGAACAGTATCAGGCCCTTGTATCAGGCCTTTGTATCAAGCCCTTGTCTTGTTTCTCGCCGGCGCGATAGAAACATAGAAGGGCCTGATACTCAGGTTACAGTTGTACACAGAGTACCGTTACAATATTATTATTTTGTAAAAGTTGATAAATAATCTGACCTCGCTACAACAATATTTTTATTGGATTTTCCTTCGACCTCTAACGATACCTCGATTTTATGATACATTTTCTTTCCCCCTAGGCACATTGTAAAATCCAGGTTCAACTGTAATATCCAAAATCTATGAATATAATTGTGCTAATAAATACTCAAATTGAGTTTTTAAAATCTGATAAATATAAGAAATGATAAATATGGAAGTAGATAGATTGTGATATAGGTAAAAATACTATGATCACATGTTGCATAGAAAGCAGCCTCTAAACTATGCTATTTGTTAACTTCGCTTTTTGTATATTTGTTTTTCATATGCTTGATCAGAAAATGAATTAGAATGTGGTACAAAATCAACTATTTTATTATTGGTTTGTGCAAAGAATTCTCTTCAATAGTTAATATGAAAGACATGCACAGTGGTTTTTATTCCATAAAAGCGTGGTGTGTGGGAATTTCTGAAATTTCTATAATCTGACAATCCCTGTTTTAAGAGTCATTTATGAGACAATTGTCATTAAAAAAAACTGAAGTTGTAAAGAGGAACTTAAGTCATAGAGGTTTTCAAAATTTTTGTATCTGTGGTTAGATAGTCCGGGAATGGATCTTGCTTTTTGCCAAGGGTTGGGGGTTTGACCCAAAAAAATTCTTTATTATTTTACCTTCGTAACAATATTTGAATAAACAGACACAATGAAAACAAAAAAAAAAACAGCCCAAGGGGTAGGTGTTAAACCATTTAACCCGCTGTAGATCTGCTGCTGTATGCCATTGACTTTTGCCGTCAATATACTTGCAATCTTCAGTCCATAGGAACTCAAGTAAAGCTGGCACCTGACAAAAATGTCAACAACCTTGTGACCATTTTTTTTTTTTACATTTCAAAATAAGCAAAGGCGGTTCATTTGCTATAATTTCACAAATGTCTAAGCATTTAGAGCTTTTCCTTTCAAAGTTCAGCTTGGTGCGTATTTTAAATGACATTGGATGTAGTGTTATATAAAAGACAAATTTTGGTGTCAAGCAAAAAGAAAAAAAAACTCAAAATGTGGTCAAACTTAACTTTATAAGAGTAATTGCTTATCAGATAATTTATGCAGTGGTTTGTGGAAAAATCAGGGATATTTTTTGTAGTTGTTGGTTTGTGGAAAAATCAGGTATATTTTTTGTAGTTGTTAAAAGTGAATGATTTTTGTAAATTACAAACACCAAATTTATGTGTAAAAACTATAGGGTGAATTTTCCTCTATTCTTTATTTGCAATCAATAATAGGTGTCAATCACTTTAATAGGTGGATAATTAAGATAATGAATTAGTGGTATGAGTGAATTTAGGAGACCATTCAAAAATGAAACTTTTCAATTGATCTCGTTAGAGTTATCATATCCAACAAATTCTTAGCTTCCTTCTGAAACAAATTGTCAATCCGTCAAATCTAAAAACAAAAACATATTTACACTTCCCAGTTTTCAGTAACTGTCCTCTAAAAATGGCAACTAAATCTAACCATGTTGGTATAATGCCTGTGTTTTCTCAGTTTTTGTTTATAATAGTTATTATATAAATAAAGTATTTGTTTTGTCTGTAAATGCAGACAATAATTACCATTAACCAAAACCATTAAGAAAATAAGCTGTGAGGAAGTTAACAGTACAAATGTCTTTTACATCTATAGTGGAATCGAAACTATTTGACTCGGAACCAAATATGTTTAAGACACACTAAACACTGATTTTTAACAATTCCAAATATTTGTTTTTTAAGTTTTTATACTCTTTTATTACCCAAAAAGTAAGCGTCACAAGCATGTTTATATCAAACAGATGTTATTAGACAAAAAAAACATTGCAGTTAACATGGTAAAACAGTGCCAAAAGTTTCTGGTTAAGAGTTTTTTTTAAATAAAGTTCTTCTAATAAACTTTCATTATAGAAACATCTTTTTCGCATTTTTTGTACTAAAACATTATCGCTATTCATACCTATTCATAGCATTAGGTTGTTTTATTTTTTATAATTATTTACGTAACCTAAATACCACCGAATACCAAGCATTTTACACCAATGAACGGCAAAAGTCTTTTTCTAGGGCATTTTAAAGGGCGTCTGCAACAGTAGATTGATGCTTTAAATAGATTGATTCCTTAAGTAACATATTATAAACATGTCAGTAATAGTGTGTGGTATTTTCATTGAAATAGCTGTATTGGAAGCTGTTAAAATTGATTTTGAATTCTCCAAAAGGCACTGTTTTTCTGAGTCACTTTCTACTTCAATTTCGGGTCAGTACGCAGCTCTTACAAGCTGCAACTTGATTGGGCAAATGAACAATATCCGCACCTCGACACAAAGAACGAGAAGAATAGAGACAAAAGAACTCCTTTGTAGAACAAAGATAATAGGAGACAAAGCAGCTGCGTACTTACTCTCAATTTCCTCTCTATACAGGCGTGTACCTAGGGGGGTGCAGGAGGTGCGAATGCATCCCCCACAACGGCCGAAAGTCCACTTTTGGCTCTCAATAGACGTGCTATTTGTAGACAAAACTCAAAATCATAAGCTAGATCACTCTGGTATTAGCCAAATCCGACAATAAACGTCCCGTGGAGATACTGCAAAGGCATAAAAAAAATCCCTCTTTATTCTTTCGGAGGTGGTTAGATTTTTATCAGAAAACTCCCTCCCTCCCTCCCTCCCCCTCCCCCCCACCACCTCGAGAAATAAGGTCCACTTTTTATGATTTAGCACCCCCCTAAGAAAAATCCTGGGTACGAGCCTGCTATAGGCATTGTTTATGGCGGTAGTACAAACAGTGTCAATTTAATTATTTAATTATTTAAACAGTGTCAATTTAATTTTATGTCCAAAGCAATACCCCAAAACTATGTAAAATCATGAAAATCTTGTTACATGATTTTGGCAGGATGATGCTTGAACTTAAATATTGAATTTGATTTAAAGAATGAATGTACTCCTATGGAAAGCCAAATTTTCAATTTTTTGTTTCAGGGCTATGGTCAGCAGAGTGTCGGCTTCACCTCCTCTGTTTCTCTCTCTGGCCATGGCACATCTATGCAGCCAATCCCTTCCCCTGTCAGCCAGCAAGGACGTGGCTACCACCCAATGAGCCCTAACCAGGTCATGCAGTCAGGGGCGATGATGCCGCAAGCAGATTTGATGGGAAGTCAGCAATATGGCTCTTACACCGATAGTAGCTATCAAGGCTATTCCACGTACCCTAGTCAGGGGCGCATCCCTCCAGCTAGCCCTGGCATTGACAATTACCCAAGTTATAACCAGAATGGTAGCTATATGGCAGGGGCCGGAGGTAATTTGCCACAGTATGGGTCTCAGAGCAGACCTATCGGACAGCATGCTAGTCAGTATTCATCAAGTTCTACTGGATTTGGTGGGAGTTATTACCCTGATGGGTACCAGGCGATGCCGCCCAAGTCTCCGGCACAGATGCAAGGGAGTTATCCTGGAAACATTCCATCATACCAGCCCATGAATAGTCCAAGCACAGGGAACTTTCCAAGTACTTATCCCAGTAGGTCACCAATATCGCCAGTGCAAACCCAAATGTCAGCAGGAGCACAGGCTTTCTTTCCATCCAGGTCACCGGTCTCACAAGCACTGCACTCTCCACCTGGTATGGCAGGTAATTACACTGGGCGGTCACCCACCTCACCCATGGGCCAGACTGGAATGCCGCAGTCTATGATGGGCATGCCTAACAGGTCTTCAACATCACCAGTGTCAGCAATGATGCCGCAGAGCATGTACAGCATGACGCAGCAGTACCCTAGCACAACGATGACCATGTCGCAGCAACAACAAGCGTCGTGCATGTATGCCGCCATGAGGCTTGAGCAGATGTCAAGTCAGTATAAGATGCAGGTCCCTACCAGCACACCCGGCCCTAGCTCAGCACGGAGGACGTCATACACTGGGCTACAGAACCACACCCCTAGCAAGCCCCCTATGCCAGCAAAGTCTCCTGGGAGGCACTCCGGCCAGTCGTCACCCCGACAAGCCTCACCACCGCAGTCTGTCAAGTCTCCAATCCACTTTCAGGCCAACAAATCGCCTCCTTTTCATCCTCAAAGATCCCCTTCAGCTTCTAAGCCAAGTAGTAGACCCCCTCCCTTAAGTAGTGTCCAGAACCCATCCAAACAAGACAAGAAAGTTATTCCACCAGCGTCACTGAATGCTGCTCCAACCGAACCCTTAGAGAAATCCAGTATGCAGAAGCTTCAAGAGCTTGGCAAGAAACTTACCCCAAGTTTTGCGAAGGAGTTGATGGGGATCTCTAAGGGCACTCCTAAAGAGCCCATTGTGAAACAAGAACAGAAGGCCGAGGGTACTCTTAAAGAGCCCTTTGTGGAACAAGAGCAGAAACCTGACCAGGAGCGTGAGGAAGATAAGGGGTCTTTGGAGAAGGGGGATGGTACCAAGTGTGAATCTCTGGGTAATAAGGTTACTGAAAGAAACGTCATGGAGAGTCAGGTCGTGAAAAAGAATGCTGAAGTAAATGCTAAAAGTGAAATGGTTGTGGAAAAATTGGAGACACATGCTTCGTTAGATACCAAGACAATTGGCGAGCAATCAGAGACAAGTAATGTCGAGAATGAGACCGAAGAGGAAACTTCTGCAGATGAGAAGTGTAAAGACGACACCCTTGCGGCACAAGATGCAGATATGGCTGGAAATACGAGCAAGGAATCCCCGGATCAAGTTATGGAAACAGATGAACCGAATCCTCAAAAAATGGATACAAAGGGAGTTGCAGCTAGCGATCCAGTTAAAGCTAGTGATGTAGAGAAGGACTCTGAAAAGAATCCAGGGAATGTACCTAAAGATGAGAAGCCGCAGGGGAAAACAAAGTCTGCGAACCCTAGTGAGGAAGAACACAACAAGGAGGACAAACCTCAGGAAAAGGATGATAATAAATCAGAGGAGGAAACAGACGATGAGAGTATACCTGAGGCTATGGACACAACCCCTGAACCAGGTAAAGACTTTGGCACCCAGACTGACCGTGCCAAGCCGACTACCCTCCATGTAGGGACTTCATCCAAGTCCGGTAGTACCCCCACCATCCAGGCCACAGTCATCGCCAAGGGGCAAACTGCACATACCAACCAGCAAGTCCTCGTGGCTAAGACTGCAGGGGGTCAGATGTACCTCATCCAGGGGAACGTACTCATCCCTGTCCAGAACATCACTGTGCAGCAGCCTAAAGGGGAGCATGGTGGTAAGGTGATCACGGTGAACCAGGGGCATGGGAAGACCTCACAGGTAGTGGTGGGTAACCTGATGCATGGTCTTGGCAACGAGATTCACTCCACGAAGGAGTCCTCAAACACCAGTAAGGGTACGGAAGCGACTAGGGAACATAAGGAGATTGACCTTGCATGCCGAGAGGAGTCGATAAAGTCCCCTGGGGGTGAGAGTGACGAAGATGGCCCAATGAGTGTGGTTAAGACCGAGCGAGCGGTGCCCACGAGTGCACTGAGGTCCCCTGACAAGTCGCCCAACAAGCGAGCAGGGTCGTTAGAAAAAAAGATTGATGCTATAAAGGCCAAGCTGGAGTCGAGTAAAAACCCAAGCTCACCTCAGACCGAAGTCAAGAAACGGATCGGGCGACCGCCTGGAAGCAAAGATAAACAGAAGAGAAGGTCGTACCGAACACATAAGAAATTAATGCTTGAAAACGAAGAGCCCGAGGTGAGTAAGACAAGCAAACATAGAAACGAAAAGCAAACAAAACATGGACATTCAAAAACGGCCAGCACAGAGGGTGAGGCTAGCACTAGCAGTAAACGCCCTCTTACGATCGATATCCCAACTGTCAGCAAGGCTCGACCTGCGCCTAAAAAGCGAAAAATCCTCCCTCCCCCTCCCTCTCCCTCACGCATCCTAACTATTCAACCCAGGGGAGGGGTGGACGGGAGCAAATGGTGCTGCGCGTTTTGCGGTAAACCTTCGAACTCTGACTTCTTAGGAGTGTTATACGGACCTTATAAGGCAAAGCTGTCCCGTGAGCGGCGGGATCTTTCTAGAGAGTGCCGGTCACCGGAAAAACTTCTCTCCCCGGGAGGCCGCAGGATACCAGAGCTCCCAGAGGAGCTCGAAGGATCGGATATTGAGTTGTGGATGCATAAGGACTGTGGGGTGTGGTCACAAGGGGTGTATATGCTGGGCCGTACGGTGCACGGATTGGAGCAGGCGGTAGAGACTGCCGCTACACACGTAAGTACTATGAAATGCCTTTATATTCATCTTTATAATACCGCTACAAAATTTCAGTACTGTAGTGTATCCATCAATTCATCTTGAACGCGAAACCGCGCTATAAATAGATAGGGACGCCCCCTTGTCACCCCTCGAGAAGTTTGAAATCTGAACCAACATGCCGGACTAACCGTGAGGCAGAGCGATAGACACACAATTTCATAATAAAACTCTGATTGCGTCCTTTAAAGCCCAGATAACCTTTCTCAACTTAATGCTTCTTTCTACCTTTGCTAGTTTATATGGAACCAAATATTTTATTTCGAAAAGAAAATCCGATACGTCTTGACAGCTAGACGGCTGAGCGACAACTGAAGGGCACGCTCCTTTTATAGCGCGGTTTCGCGTCTAATACAATAAGGATACACGTGTGAGTACTGTGTAGAATGCCTATCGATTCATCTTATTGCATGTGAGTATTATTACATATATGAGTGCTAATGCCTATCGATTCACTTATTATAAAAAAAACTCTTCTAAAACACCAGAGTTCCCACGCACGTTTGAAAGAAAACATTTTCTTTGTTGTATCAAACAAATAGATCTCTTTTTGTTCGGTGCCTCTGTCTTCACAGAAGACGTCACAGCATGTCATTAACAACTGTCACTCGACTTTGCGAACTTTTTTGTTCGTGACACGCTGTGACGGCATTTGTTGAAGTGTGTGCGATATGTTTTGCCAGAATTGCTCCAAGTGCTCTGAGTTAGGGGCGACCTTGGCCTGCTTCAGGCGCGGCTGCAACAAAATCTTCCACTACGCATGTGCAAAGGATTCAGGTTAGTCCCAACCCGTTACATCCCGCTAACCCGCGGGACGACGCGTTATCTTAGCCAGGCTTTAATCCTGCCAACCTGTTAGCATCCGCCATCTAGATATCTAGCAAAATTTGCCGTCCCGCTCGCCCGCCCGCCCGACGCGTAACCTTGAGAAGTGTAGAAGCCCGCTGGGCCCAACAGGATTGGCTAGATTACCTCATTGTTTTATTGTATTCTCGTTCTTTGTCTGTGGTGCATCAATCCAATGTGGTAAAATCTTCTGATAGCTTCTACATGACCCGTGACCTTAAGCCAAGTTCTAACCCTGATAACCTGTTAGAATCCGCCAGCTTGATGTCTAGGATAGTTTGTTGTCCCGCTAGCCCGCGGGACTGCGCGCAGCCTTAGATCCAAGATGGCTGCCGATTTTCCGTGGTAAAATACCATCCATATGGTCTGCAATCAGGCTTGTAAATCCATAGTCTGGGTAACCACTTGGTGGTAGCGCCTTTGTTGGTCAATTCAACAAATGTGAATCTTTTATATTTCTTCTGATTAAGCTAGGTTCAAACGTCTTATTATCCATGAGCCGTATTCAATGCAAATGAAGATGAAACAATTAACTTGATTCATTTGCATGCATTTGCATATAATACGGCTCATGGATAATACGACGTTTGAACTTAGCCTTAACACCATTGCCGTGATTCGTTCTGTTAAACAAAAAAAGGTTGGTGACGTAACTCGTACGTAAAACACTGGTTCTTACACCGGGTTGGAGCTGATTAATCCTTTTGGGTTGTCCTCACGGCGCCGTGAATACAAATCAAGCTAGTAGTTTGAGGGCAAGAAGTTTTTAAGTTTTTTACAGTTAATTTTTTACCCTCAATAAATAAAGTTATCATTATCATCATTCATCAGCATCATTGTTGTTTCCCTACAAGCAAAGTTAGAGGTCTGTACAGATATAAACAGCATCAAGTTGCAATTCGCTTTAATAGATCTGTTTGCAATTTGCCTTGATGTGCTTGTTCTTGTTTCAGGCTGCACTTTCGTCGAAGAGAATTTCACCATATTTTGTTCATCTCATAAGGTAGTATACACAATTCAGGAATCATGGGTCTGCGCGTGGTATGGTTTACGAGGAGGGGTGGGGAAGGAGGGAATTGTTGAGTAGTCTTGATGCATTATGGGTATTTATAAAAAAAACTTTGGCTATTAGTCCCTTGCTGCAATGCGACATAAAGATGACCCTACCATCTTGTACTTTTAATCTTCTCTATTTTCGCGCATCTTAAATTTCGTGAAACTTCTCGGCACATTTTGCGTAGAGTAGTCTTGACGCGTTATGGGTATTTATAAAAAAAAAACTTTCGCTACTAGTCCCTTGCTACAATGCGACATAAAGATGAGCCTACCATCTTCTACTTTTAATCTTCTCTATTTTCGCACATCTTAAATTTCGTGAAACTTTTGTAGGCATATTTTGCGTAGAGTAGTCTTGATGCGTTATGGGTATTTATAAAAAAAACTTTGGCTACTAGTCCCTTGCTACAACGCGGCATCAAGATGAGCCTACCATCTTGTACTTTTAATTTTCTCTATTTTCGCGCATCTTTAATTTCTTGAAACTTTACTTGGCACATTTTGATCAGAGTAGTCTTGATGCGTTATGGGTATATAAAAAAAAAAGCTACTAGTCCCTTGCTACAATGCGACGTGAAGATGAGCCTACCATCTTGTACTTTAATTTTCTCTATTTTCGCACATCTTAAATTTCGATCTTAAATTTCGTGAAATTTCTCGGCACATTTTGCGTAGAGTAGTCTTGACGCGTTATGGGTATTTATAAAAAAAACTTTGGCTACTAGTCCCTTGCTACAATGCGACATAAAGATGAGCCTACCATCTTGTACTTTTAATCTTCTCTGATCTGATCTGCGCAAATTAATCGAGTTTCTACAACACTTGCGCGTAATCTCGCTACGCGCCCTTAGACTCCACAACATTTTGAACATGAGGTGACGAATATCGCGGTGTATAAGAGTACATACCACAGAAAACTATGGGAAATTTGTTAAATGAAGCATGAAAATTAACGTAGAGCAAAGATGTGTAATAGAATTGTGTTTAATGTTTGTTTTTTTCTTTGCTTTGCAGAGCACATAGCTTTATAACGGAAATTACGTAGTGTAGTGTACATAGCATTTTCCTATACAAATAGTATCAATACTCTTGTCTGTCATTATGTTGAATTGACTTTCAAGAGCGATAGAGAGCACTCCTTAAGGTGGCGCGCCGAGGTTGTTTTGGCTTAAACAGCTTTTACCAAGTTCCCTATATTAGACTCATTTTCGGCTCGATTTTCGTGAATTTTTCAGATTTTATTAATACATCTATGCTTTGTCAGATCCCGCAAGATTCACACTTGTTTGAAATCAAATTTTATTTTTCATGCAAGGTAAATGGAAGCAATTTTTTTATATTAAAATAAAAATACCGAAATCTGCGCGATGATTTTTTTCTAAATTCACAGTAACACCTAACAATACTCCAGCTTGAAGCACACGAATTTTTGGCTTAAAACTGACCTGTCAAACTTCGCGATTGATGAATCTTTATTTTACGCCAAAATTGTCCTCGCAATCTTTGAAAAAATAAATGCACTCTTGCCTACAAAGATCCATCCCCGAATTTACGGCTAAGTCCACACCCTAAGGCAACTTGTGTGAGAGGGGCAAGAGGACCAGTGTTGCACAAGAATAAATTCCAGATGGTCAATTCGAGAGTATTTTTATTAAGATAATTTGAAAACTAAAGAATTTATTCCTTTT